>NW_005189520.1:0-1077 GCF_000239375.1 Pundamilia nyererei
ACTGTCTGTCCAAACTACATCTGCTGATGTTTGGTGGTTGAAGCAGGAGAGACAGCAGTGATGGAGCTGCCAACCAGTCCTGGCTGCTGTAAAGAGTGTGCGTCATCATATTTATCTTACAACATAACAGGGGACCAGATACCAACAAAGTAAACGTGAAGCAAACACTGTGTTTGTGAAGCTTCACAAGTGTCAGATTGTCAAATCCAGTACGTGGTTAACATGTCAAGTGTCTGTGTGTCGCATCACAGTGTGACAGCACTCACTGGATTAAACCTTTTATAACTGTGATATTTCCTGTTAGCAGAAACCTAAACAATGACTCTTTTTATGCTTTCGTCTGTTGAGCCGGTCGGACGAGAAGTCAAAGCGTACGAACGCTTTCATAGAACAGCATCACATTTACTAGGAGTTTATGGTAAATGGCCTATATTTGTATAGCGCTCTACTAGTCCCTAAGGACCCCAAAGTCACCCTCAAACTGAACACTGTTTTACCCTCAGCTAGTTTGCATAAATCTCCTCTCCACACTCAGCTGCTTCCAAGGAAGGATCTCATCCTGCTGCTGGACTCTAACATCAGCCTTTACCTGCTCTGCGGATGTTGAGACCTGAACGGTCACTTAAACCAGGACCAGGAACACTAAGTCAGACCAGCTGCAGCCTGAAGTGGAGTCAGCAGGATTAGACTCTCACAGCAGGGTCGTGTGGTCGTGTTTTAGTGTTCAGAAAGCTCATTTTCTTTTTGTTGCTGTGCACACCGCTCACCCCACAGAAAACATGTAACACTGAACGCTGTGTTTAATTAGGACCTCAGCAGGTGAGGAAAGATCCACAGGTGCTTTGTGTCCTGAATCATTATTGAATCATTGAATCATTATTATAATCAAACACCTCAATAATCATATAAATGGTAACAACGAAAAGAGACAGCGCCGCTGCTTTAATGATAAATCAGACAGGTCAACCCAAAGAGATAGTGACCACTTCAACAAAGAAAACAACTATAAGGCTTCAACAGAAAAAGACAGCAACGCTGCTAGTAACAATACCAAGGCAGGCCAAACAAACTAATGGA
>NW_005189520.1:3023-4433 GCF_000239375.1 Pundamilia nyererei
GAGAACAGCAACAGAGACGCAAACACAGCGACAGAGAATCCAGAAGCAAATACAGAAACGATCACACCGACTCCATCGCAGGACTCGAACAGCTGATCTGAAACACATTACAGAAGCCTGCTGTTACAAAGATAGTTTCTAAACACACTGATCATAACCTTTAGCAATCAAAGAGTCTGTGGCCTCACCTGGAACGTGGATCTCTTCTTCAGTCACATGGCCCATCTCCTCCTGTGTGGCCACGCAGTGGAAGAGGTTGGTGTTTGTCCTGGTCACCGCGGTGAGGAGGGTGATGTCATAGCGGCCGTCTCTGTGTGACACCTGTGGCTCCTCAGCACGAAGGATGTTTCCATGGCTGTCCCTCCACTCCACTCTAGGCTTCGGAGACGCACCTCTGACCTCACACCTCAGCTGCACCCTGTACTCCGTGATGTTCAGGATCCCAACAAACGGCTTCGGAGCTGCACCTGTGAACACAGCATGAAGCTACAGCACAAGGAGGGTGATGTTTCAGCATTCAGGTCAATTTTAAGGTGGTTTCTGGTTTAGTGACCTCCCAGTGGCATTAGCCTTCAGCTCACACTGAGGTGGTTTGGCACAGTGCTGAGTGATGGTAATGAGAATGTCACAGACTGAAAAGGATGAAGAGTCCACTCAGAGACCAGCTGCTGTGTTTGAGCTTCCTGTGACGAGCTGACGTGCCTGAACTCCTTCTGCTGTCATCACGATAACAAAGAGCAGCACTGGAAGATAATCTGTCACTCTCCTCCCTCTGCAGAGAAGGCTGTTAAACTGAAGTGTGCTGAGCATGACCTGCGACATCATCATTGACCTGCAATCTTTCCAATGATTTCTTCTGTGTTTAATAGTAGAAGACCAATTCTTAGTAATATCTAGTAGAAAGAAAAGTCTTTGTGAAGTTTTCACACCAACATCGTGGTGATTTGAGAACTGAATTTGTTTGAAGCAGTAATTACGTCTCCTTCATTGTTGTTTAGCAGATATTTCGGTGTTTCTCTCCACTGTGACGGGACAGCTCGGACCGCAGTGAGGAAACACTCAACACTTGTATCTTTAAATCTAGTTGTTGTTTACCTCATCACTGACAGTTGTGAACCATGAGTGGGGAAAACGAATCAACACCAACATTAAAGGGATAATTCATCATTTTTGGATACGTCTCGCTGCTGTGTTAAATCAGTAGAAGAGCTTTACTGTCTCAGCATTAGTGTTCTTACCGTTTTCATGTCCTGTTGTTACTGCAGTCACAGTCAGAAGAAAGAGACACAAAAATAAAAGCTGCAGAGTTTTTGCCTTAAAAACAGAAGAAAACATGACGCGGAGTAAAAACGTTCCTCTGTGCTGCGTCGATCACGCTACTGACGCTCAGCAGCGGATACTCTGGTCGAG
>NW_005189520.1:5168-6939 GCF_000239375.1 Pundamilia nyererei
GAATATTTTCAGACCTGCTTTTCTCCTGTTAGCTGAAATCCTGTCTTCAGGCTAAACTGCATCACCAACACAGCAGCTCTTTTCCAGTTTTACTGACCAAAGCACTCAGAGCTCACACTCTGCTGCTTTTAACTTGTAATATAAATAACAGGAAAACCTTCATTTATCCCATATTTAGGAAATGTATTTATTTTGTTTATTTTTTTTTATCTCTTCATATTTTTCTAAAGTCATCGTTTTACTTGCTGTGTAAAATCTGTCGTTCTGCTATCAGTAGACCTGTCCGTGTCTGTGATTGGTCAGAGATTGTCAGTGACACTTCTTAACACACTTCTCTTTACTTTGATGAGCTCTGGGCTTATTTATCAAACTGGCATCCATCTTTGCCTGACTGATGATAAGTGAAACCAGATAAGGAAAAGATGTCCTGACTGAGACTGCACACACACTCACCAAAACTGGACAATAGAAAGCTGCAAAAATGTTGCCTGGACTGATGAGTCTCAGTTTCTGCTGTCACATTTGAATACTCGGGTAAAAATCTGGTGTAAACAACATTAAAGTGTGGATACAGCCTGCATTGTATCACCAGGCTGCTGGTGACATAATTGCACATTTTCTACCTGAGTACTATTGATTGACTAAATAACACCAGTAAACAGTGGAGGTTGTACTGCGAAGCAGGTTCAGCTTAGTTTTCTGTTCTTAGCTGACAGAGTGGCACTTAGTCTGGTCTTCTGCTGCTGTGGCCCAGCTTCAAGTTCTTAGAAGCTCTTCTGCACACTTTGGTTGTAACAATAGCTTATTTTACTTCTTGTTGCCTTCCTAGCAGAGAAAGTTGCATAAATATTTTTTCTTCCTTATTCCGATGCTAGCTGTGAAATTCAGCGGGTTGTCTTGACCATGCACATGCTTGACTGTGTTACGGGTTCAGATATTGAGGATGGGCAAAAAACAACACTGGTCCAGAAGAGTTAAGTCAAACGATGATTTTTAATGAACACACGCGTGGGGAGATGAACACTGCACACACCAGCATTGATCTCCGCCCAATAATACACAAGCAGTTGCTTTATAACATCAGGGTATTATTTATGACGCCCCCTCATGCGTCAAGACGGTACAAAACAATAAATGTGGACAACACATTTAAAAAGAATCTTCTCTCCGTCTCGAGGCCAGGCGCTGATTCTCACTTATCTCCTGCAGCCAACTGTCCCTTAGGCAGACACAATCTTGCCGTCAGAAGTTTTTGCAAACTTATTATTTGAATTCTTACCTAAACATGAGTCTAACTACTGTTTGTGTGTGTCTTGGCCTCAAAATGCACTCGGCCTCACTCCACCCGTTGACGCTTCTGACCTTTTACCAGACAGAAGCTCTCTGTAATATGTGTAATAATCTTAACTAAGAACATATGTAATCTATTGAATAAATGCTTTACCAAAATGCCACTACTCAAAGCTTAATAAAAAGGATGTAAACGAATAAAAAGATACTAATGAATAACCTGGTATATGTGTTTTGTAAGCATGTTCTTTCCATAGCTCAAAGTCCCTCACACAATAGATTGTCTGGACATAGCGCCAAACAAAGCTTATGACCCTCCACTAGCTGACTGAGCTTCCCTCTTTAGCAAGCACAAAATGCAAGGTGTGTATGACTGCACAAGTAATAAAGATTAATATGAGATTATGCCAATACCTGTAATCAGAGGCGGAGCCAGACATTTGAAACACCCGGGGCTTAGTCCTAAAGGGTAGTATGCATG
>NW_005189521.1:0-1982 GCF_000239375.1 Pundamilia nyererei
AGCATGTATAATGTAAACAGAATTGGTCCTAGCACTGAACCCTGTGGAACTCCATAATTAACCTCAGTGTGTGAAGAGGACTCTCCATTTACATGCACAAATTGGAGTCTATTAGATAGATATGATACAAACCACTGAGATACTTAAACTCCTCTACTTGGGACAGGAACTTATCTCTGACCCGCAGTGGGCACTCCACCCTTTCTCGGCTGAGGAAATCCGCCGCCCAACAATGTTCTCAGTCAAAGTCAGCAGCACTCTACCCACACTATAAATTGCAGGTAAGCAATAAGTGGCCTGACGGTTTACCAGAATCTCTTTTAGACAGTCCAAAAATCTTTTTCCATGGCCTCAGATTTGGAGGTGCTGATTCACACCAGTTTGCTATTAGAGCAAACCGGTCCACGGAAGATCCCGTAGCCACAGCACCCCATGCTGCCGTAACATACCTGGAGGGGCACAGGAGCTATGTGCGAATGCTTTTCGTGGATTACTGCTCAGCTTTTAACACCATCCTTCCACACAAACTGGTGGTGAAGCTACAGGACCTGGGGCTTCCATACAGCACCTGCTTGTGGATCAACAGCTTTCTCTGAGGCTGTAGACAGAGAGTGAGAGTTGGCCATCGCACATCCTCAGCCCTGAGGATGAGCACTGGTTCACCCGAGGCCTGTGTGCTCAGTCCGCTGCTCTATTCTCTACAGACACGATTGAACTTCTGTCCACCAGAACAACATCTTTGTGAAGTTTGCAGATGACACCACTGTGGTGGGGCTCATCTCCAGGGGTGACGAGTCTGCTTACAGAGACAAGGTGGAGCAGCTGGTGTAAGGCCAACAACTTCCTCCTTAATACTTCAAAGACCAAAGAACTCATAATAGACTTCAGAAGTAAAAGGGCAGAGATCCCATCACTAATTATTATGGGGACTGTGTAGAAAGGGTGGGAAACTTTCGCTTCCTGGGAATCAGCATAGAGGAGAACCTTTCCTGGAGTGTGAACACCTCTGAGCTGCTGAAAAAGGCCAAACAGAGACTTCCTGAGAATTTCCCAGGGGGAATAACATCAGACAGAGACTGCTGGTGTCCTTCTACAGAGCCAACATTGAGAGTGTACTAACCTATTGCTTATGCATCTGGTACACTAGCTGCACAGTGGCTCAGAGGAAAGTGCTCCAAGGGGTCATTAACATGACCCAAAGGGTCCCTGGCTGCCAGCTGTCTTAAAAAAGCTCAGAAAATCATAACAGATACCTCACACCCTTGCCACTCCCTGTTTGAACTGTTGCCCTCGGGCAGCCAGTACAGAGCAATCAGTGTAAGGACAAACAGACTCAAACACAGCTTTTATCCAACTGCAATAACACATCTGATTGCTTCTACTAAAAAAGTGTCACTCACGCCACTCCTGAATTGATCTATGCACTGACTTAAGCATGTGTGTGGGAATGTATGTGAATGTTTGCTAATACTATTCTTATTAGCACTTTAATTATTTTATTTAGTGATTTTGTTGATTTTAAATATTATTGTTTTATTTATATTTTCATATTGTTAGGGATGATGCACTGATCGGGGATCACTTTTAATTTCGTTGTAACTGTGACAATGAAAATAAAAACATTCTGATTCGGATAATCAAACAACAAAACAACATCCTCATCATTGAAAGAGTGTCTAATAGCTTATAGCTGTAAATAGACTGCAGAGTCCTGGCCTGACGAGAGCTTCACCAGAGGTTGTTTGGTTTCCCTGATGTATAAGTCCTGGCAATCCTCCTGGCACTTAACAGTGTACACTATGTTACTCTGTTTGTGTCGGGGGACCTGGTCCTTGGGGTGGACCAGTTTTTGGTGCAATGTGTTTTGGGGTTTAAAAACCACAGAGATGCAGTGTTTAGAGAAAAGTGTGAGAACGTGAGGAGCCTCTTACTGTGAGCCAGGCTCTGATGCTATCCGGTTGTTCAGTCTGACGTCACTAGCC
>NW_005189521.1:2002-7035 GCF_000239375.1 Pundamilia nyererei
CAAGGGTTGTATTTTCAGAATGTTTGGGAATGAGTGTGTGTGGACTCACCAGAGTGTTTAATTATCCTGTTTCATTCAGTATTAGTAACCTAGTGATTGAACAGTAATGAACACCACTTTATCAGTGCTACATATTAATTTACCACTAAACGCAAGTGATTTTACTTCACTAACTAAAGCGAAACTGTACCATTTCAAATGATATGCTCATCTTTACGTTTAATTATACAATTAATATATTTATTATGAGCATCAACAAGGGAATATCAAAAATAAGCTACAGTGTAGAGACCCAGGCCGGCTCACAGATACATGAGACTAGTGTTACATGTTGGGTCTGCGCTCGCAGGCCCAACATGTAACACAAGACTTATCACCAGTGAACAAAGCAAGACAAACAGCGATCCATTTTAACTTGCAAGGGAAGCCTGGTTGGAACCAGGCTCTTGGAGATGGAGAAACAGGTGGAGATGCTCCTCACCTTTTTCCCAGCCAACTTCAAAGAACAGCCTTCCCTGCAGCCTTTTATTCAGTAAATACAAGCACCACCCACTGTAACACCCATGTGGTCACAATACGAGGTTAGTCATTCATATACTGCTGCATGGGCTGGGCTGTAGTTACATCCTAAGGTTTTAAAAACTGAGCTTAAATAAATGATTAGTGGTAATAAAAGCCGAGGGAGGTCAACAGTGATCACTGACTGTTTTAGGAGCTTTTTGAGATTAAATAGCAGAAAATACAAAACATAAAACATGTTAACAACACAAAAGCCATATTAAACGCAGACTACTTTAGACCCGGAAGTAGGATTCGTCACGTCATCACTGAACAACCGGATTGAAGAGCTGGAAGATTACTGTAGAACAGTTCCACACACTTTACCTGAACAGATGATGACATCATCACTTTTTCAGCAAAGCTCTCAGATGAGCTGAATAAATTTCACCAACTCAAATGTAGTCTATTCAGAGCACCTCAGGCACCAAAACAAAACAGTGAAGAGGTGCTGGTTACACAGCAGAGGAGATGATGGAGGCTCACACTCACTGACGTCTGTCTGTATATGTTCTGCTCTCAGTTCTCCAGCCAGGGGTGGTGGAGGTGTCACAGGGGAAGGAGTCTGTCCTGCTGCCCTTTAAAATCACAGCTGACCTTCCTCAGGAGGTGAGGGTGGAGTGGACACACAACTACATGAAGGTCCATGTGTATGAGAGTGGAAACAATCAGCCAGATAATCAGGACCAGGTTTACAGAGGTCGCACAGAGATGAACAATGACCCGCTGAAAACTAAAGACTTCAGTCTGACCCTGAAAGACCTCCACCTCACTAACAGTGGAGTTTACACCTGCACCGTCTACAACAAGGATGGAGACATCCTGCTACAGAAAGTAATAATTCTCAGTGTCAGAGGTGAGTGTAACAGCTGTTTGTTCAGAATAAATGAAAACTGGAGTGAAGAGCTGCTGGTTACACAGCAGAGGAGACGATGGGGGCTCACACTCACTCACTGACGTCTGTCTGTACATGTTCTGCTCTCAGCTCTCCAGCCAGAGGTGGTGGGCGTGACACAGGGCATGAAGTTTGTCCTGCTGCCCTTTAAAACCACACCCAACCTTCCTGAGTACATCACAGTGGAATGGAGACTCACTGCATACAAACACATGAAGGTCCACGCGTATGAGAGTGGAAGAGATCAACCAGACAATCTGGACCAGGACCAGGTTTACAGAGGTCGCACAGAGATGAAGGAAGACTCATTGAGAACTGGAGACTTCAGTCTGACCCTGAAAGACCTCCAACTCACTGACAGTGGAGTCTACACCTGCACCGTCTACAACAAGGATGGACTCATGCTGCTACAGAAATCAGTGACTCTCAGAGTCAGAGGTGAGTGTAACAGCTGTTTGTCCAATTACAAATCGTCCATGAATAAGATCCAATCAAACAGCCTGTGATGCATCACGGAGATGTTGCGTAGTGCACTCCAGAGTCCATACAAAGGTTTGGTGTTCACGAGTTTGATCCATGTAGTGCAGCAGAGAGACGGTGGCTCCTGCTGCCTGTCTTTGCTCTAATAAAAACCACAAACTCTTCATGGAGGTAAGATCAATGTCTTTTATCTGGATAACCACAGGGAGGAGTTTTCACTGCAAACACACATTCTTACAGCAAGTGTTAAAGAGCACACAACATCATATATAACACAACACAGTGAGTCTTCCACACACTGTGCACTGATGTGCTCTACGAACAATCTACAGTCCATTACAGAAAATATTTCGAGCAATTCCGAGATATTCTAATACAGGGGTGTCCAACTCCAGGCCTCAAGGGCCGGTGTGCTGCAGGTCTTAGATGTGTCCTTGATTCAACAGCTAATTTAAATGGATAAATTACCTTCTCAACATGTCTTGAAGTTCTCCAGAAGCCTGGTAATGAACTAATCATTCGATTGAGGTGTGTTGATCCAGGCCTTGAGTTGCCCACCCCTGTTTTAATACAAAGAGTTGGTTTGTTCCATCATTGGTAGAATGATCTCTGAAAACATCTCAAACTTTGTGTGTAAAACAATGTCTGGAATGATACAGCACACCAACATCAAAGACAGAATCAGTATTTGGTTTGCAATTCAGACTCTATTAAAAAACATGAATAATAACTTTTTTTCTACTGTGTGAAGATCTCTTCCTCAGTGGAGTGGAGACTCACTGAACCTGAAGGGAAGATGGTCCATGTGTATAAGAGTGGAAAATATCAGCCAGACAAACAAGACCAGGATTACAGAGAAAGTCTTTCACCTTACTGACAGTTTTATATGTCTGGCCCTCCGTCAGAAAATCTCCTGGCTCCAGGAAGTTCAGACCTTATCCTCTACAACGAGTCCTCTAGATGTAAATGATATTGTCTGTCTATCTATGTTCTTCTCTGTTTTCTCTTCAGAGTACCAGGTGGAGATGGTGGAGGTGACACAGGGGAAGGAGTCTGTCCTGCTGCCCTTTAAAGCTACAGCTGACCTTCCTCAGGACATCACCGTGAAGTGGAGACTCACTGAACCCAAACACATGATGGTCCATGCGTATGAGAGTGGAAGCAATCAGCCAGACAAACAGGACGAGGAATACAGAGGTCGCACAGAGACGAATGAAGATCCACTGAGAACTGGAGACCTCAGTCTGACCCTGAAAGACCTCCGCCTCACTGACAGTGGAGTCTACACCTGCACCATCTACAACAAGGATGGACTCATGCTGACACAGAAATCAGTGACTCTCAGTGTGAGAGGTGAGTGTAACAGCTGTTTGTCCAAGTTAAATGAAAACAGGAGTGAAGAGCTTTACCCCGGTTCTTTTTTTATTCCTCGGGCATCCAGAGACGGCACCGGACTCAGTAGTTATTTCACAAAACCTTTATTCATCTTTATTTAGGCCTGCATTCTTCTAGAAGGGAAGAGGTGCCAGGCCGGTGTCCCTCTGCAGATCTTCACTGCTTTGTCTGTGAAAGACAGCTTTATAGAAGTGACCCCATCATAAAACCCCCACGGTGTGCTGCAAACTCTGTGTCTGTATGTGTATGCACAAGCACATGAGTGAGTGTATGCGCATACCTGTGCGTATGTGTGTGCACGTGAGTGTGCATGTAGGTGCATCATAACAGTCAAAGCACTATGTGTGTGTGTCTCTGTGCACGTGACTTCCTGCCGGTCATAAAAGTAATCTCCTCACCCAAGCTACACCAAATTCTTTTAGACAACATACAAAACAGAGTTAACAAACTGCAAACACTGAGACTCCCACTCTGCATCCACTGGGCCATTGGCCTCTTGTTGTCTTACATTTACAGATCAGGTGGAGAGTCTCCTGCAAACCTGCTTCTAAGTTATGGCAATTATGAGTTTTTATTAAAGGTACAAGCATCAGCAACCCCCCAACTGTAGCTTCCTGACTCTTTTTATGACACCAGACCATAAATTCCTTTCTCTCTACACAATTACACACGCTCTCAGGCTACAGCTAAGCCAAACTGAAACACAGAGACAAATCCTTTCCTATTCCTGTGATCTAAACAAATTTAACACATTACATTCTAATAATTATTTTCTTGTACTCACACCTGCTAATATGGGCTCAAATTGTGGTCATAATTATTTTGTACTAGTAAATCAGGATTTGTGTGTGTTAAACGAATTTGTGTGTGCATAAAAAAAGATTTGTGTGTACTTAGCCAAAAAATACGTGTGAAACTCTGCCCTCAAGTTTCAAGTTACAACTATAAATTTTGACCCCATTTTTCTTCCTTTCATCTGATTGGTTAATGTCATGTCAATCACAAATGTAACAATCCAATCAGAGAGCAGATGGGTTTGGCTGTCGGAGGGGCACTTTCTTTGAACTGCAGGTCCTTGAAGGGTCATACAGTTTGAAGCTGGATGATCTCTATATAAATATCCGATAGTAGCTAGGTCCCCTAACTTTCAGCAGCTGAAAGGATAAAGTTGTGGTATGTCAGTGGTTAGAAATACCATTATTACTTTAGGATTAGTTTAATACACAGTCAGGGCTGACCTGGGACAACTGCTGTGAGTCACAGTGCGCAGCATAAAGGTCCTTTCACATCGGACGCAGGATGTGCTGCCAGGGCTGGACTGGGACAAAAAATCGGCCCGGGCATTTTGACTAGAGACCGGCCCACCAGGATAAAGATTGAAAATGTGACGTCATTCAGGGGTAAAAACGCAAAGGATTCTGGGAACTTGTGGCAAGAGGTACTAGCGCACGCAGGCGTTCAATTGAACTCAGTTACACAGCGATAAAAAGAAACCCAAAAAATGGCAAGAAGCTGTTGTATTATTAACTGCAATAGCTGGTCGCATGACAGCCACAGGAAGCCGACGGGTAGAGAGATCGTTTTTTTTAATCGGATTACATCGTTGAAGAGAAATTTTTTTTAAGCCATGTTTCTGAAGTAAGAGCCGACGGATGGTCTGGATATACCAAATATAACATCTCAGAACACTCCAGCTCACAAGTTA
>NW_005189522.1:0-4111 GCF_000239375.1 Pundamilia nyererei
AGAAAGACAGGCGTCAGGGTGAACTTATACATTTAACATGGACGCTCTCACAACCTAAATACCTACGCCAACTTTGTAGTTGGTTTTGCGAAAACATTTTATTTTTATTAAATTTCTATATGCTGTATGAATTTTGTGCATTCCCCAGTTGTGAGTCTACACTAGTCGTATTTCATAGCGTTGTGAACCTGGCCATGAGAGCGAGAGACACAAAATCCAAAATACTGTCTTTAGTTATTAACATTTCAAATGCCTTCATCATTTCAAAGGTAACACAAAATTAGCTGCATTTCTAGAAAAAACACGAAAACTTTTCAGAATTACCTCAAAGTTTTGTGAGTATACAAAATTGTTTACTCCTGCTCCCAGGCTTCTAGACTTCTGATTAACCAACATTTCTACACTGTTTGTTACACTAGGATTTGGTTCTTGACAGCATTTGAGTTTACATGTGGACGGGATGGGATTTTTTAATTTTTATTTTTTTTAACTAAAATGGGAAAACTCCATTTTCAAAAATATCTGTGTACGTGTGGACGGATTCTTGTTATGACTTGCGTGTGTGTCAGCCACCAGAATTAACATATCTCACAGTGGCAATCCCAGCTTGCTAAACTCTGACGGTTGCAGCAATTAGCCACTGTAGCAATGACTAGCAGTGTAACACAAACACTATTGCGCTCTCTCGGTGAGATTTCATGAGCTTGTTAAGCCGCTAACAACCCAGTGTTCTCTGCCACATTCCAAATCCGACCGATAACAGCCGCTTTCTCCCGACTATGTGCACTTTGTTAGACTATTTTTCAGCTATAGTCGTGTAGCTAATACCAACACTAGCTAGCAGTGTAAAAAGAAAAGGAAAAAGTGCATTTTGGTGCATGCTGTACGAAAAGCATTACAGATAACTTTTTTCCCAGCACGCAACAAAATAATTCTGTGAAAACATCCCCAAGTAAAACAAATGTATTTAATTTACTTACCTTCTCACTATGCCCACTAACGCAGTGCCAAAGGTTGCATGTGGCTTAACAGTCTTCCAGAAACTGGCGGTCAATTGCGCTCTCCTTGAATAATGTTGTTGTATAAAGGCCGCGCTTATGTGATTGTCCAATCATATTTAGTTGCTGTCTTTGAATATATTACATCATTTCCGTTGGTGGTCAAACATGATTACAATGGTTTTAGTATACTAATTTAGTCATTTTATATCAATGCAAGAAAAATGAGTAGTTTCAGTATTGTTTATAATTACGTAAATGGTACTTTATTCAATAATGTAAATAAGAGAAACATGAAAGGCTTGTGTAGCATTAACTAAATTCATTTGTGCAAATCCAAAAGCCTGCCAATTCCCATTTTTTCAGTGCAGAGAGTGCAAAAACTGTGATGAAAAACAAAGAAAAGTAACAACAGTAATAACAAGACTGACATTGTGTATGAATTGTGCACATTGCATTAATAAAATGTTTTGTTGTGTTTGTTGTTTTAAAAATGTCTTCATGAAGGTCTAATGGAAGTCTGTGTGGGATCCCGTGCCTGTCGCAGAGAGCAGAGTGATCATACAGTTTTACTGAGAATGGCAGGAGTGCTTTCCTCATGTGTTCTTTGTGGCAGCGAGGTGGAATCAGTCTAAGAGAGAAGGAGGTCTGCTGCCTCAGTAGTGTGGCGTGGAGTGGGTATAATGGGATGTCCATGTGCATCCATTCTGTGTCTGACAAACATGATCCTAAATATCTCTGTAGGTTCTCAGTCATCCAGTACATGTAGCAGGTTTATCAGAGAAACTCAGGAGTTTTCTCCAAACATCCCAGTGTACTTCAGACACAGCCACACACTCAGATACAAACTGGTTCATCCTAAAGACAGAAGTCCCAAATGCAAACTAAATAATGTAGTGTATGCTGAGGAGTGCTCTGACCTACACTGGAGAAACCAAACAGCCACGTCATAAATGCATGGCACAACATAGTGGAGTCACTGCAAGCCTCATCTCTACAAGTGCGTCTAAAGGTCAAAGGTCACTCTCTGAGGATTTTCAACAGAGAAGACAGATGATTTGAAAGAGGAGTGAAAGAAGCATCTATGTCCACTGTGAACGACCATCTTTGAACAGAGGGCGGGGCTTACTCACCAAATGTCTGCCATGTATAATCCAGTTGTCAAATCCCTTCCCAGACGCCTTAATGCCCACTCGCATTTTGTTTCAGTTGATCTTAATAGGTCACATGATACAGCGGTTTCACTCGAAATCTCTGCTGACAATGACACCCTTTTTTACACCTTGGCTCATGTGATCAGGCACATGATCAATAGTTGATCAATGACCCTCTTACGGCACAACTCCCACTAGGGCTTAAAAATCTGGGACTCTCTGCATTTGGTGTTAGAACTATGGGCACTCAGAACCAGTCCAAACTGTAAAAGTGATCTGGTGCTACATGATTTTGACCAATGATTTTTAAATGCACAGTATTTTTTTTATAGTCTAAAAATCAGACAAATGGACTTTGAAAAACTTGTGAAAGTCAGAGCAGACAGATTGAAAAAGATGCTTATGGGGAGTAATGAGGTTTCAGTTTGCTGAAGAATGGCTCGAGTGATAAGAAAAAAGAAATCAGAACAATGAGCAAGAAGGAGAAAGTGGAGATTAAGAAGCGAGAAACACAGACGGAGGGAGCAATTTAGAGACCGAATATTCTGAGCATCTGTTGTTGAAGTTGATGACAATACCTCATTATTGTAGTCATTAGGCAGGCAGGGAATGAAAGAAGGAAAAGGCAGAGGGAACGATGAAGATTAAAGAGGATATAAAGTGAAGAATAGAGAAAATGTATTAGACACATTCCCATTACAGGCAGACGATTCAAGACTTCACCTGCTTTCTTATTTTCTCAACAGAAAAGAATTTAGAATTTTTAAAGTAAGAACAAGACATTATTGATTTCTCTGGTGAAAAAGGCTTTCTAGAGCAAACTCTGAAAGGAAACAGGAAGTATAAAGTGAGCAATAAACAAAGAACCAGAGCAGCATGGTAAAACACACACAGAAGCAAATGAAAGGCGTAATTATAGAGCATGAACATTTACTGCAGGGTTATGGAAATGTGTGCTGCCAAATGTATAGAAAGAAGAATAACCATCTGCAGTGATTTATCAATGTTTGTCCCTGTCATACTGAAAAAAGATGAAAAATGAGTGTTTTTAAAGTGTATCCTTTTTGGACACATCCAAACCCAAGCTGTGTTTAAACTGGAACAGCTGTAGCTCAGGAGGCAGAGCAGATCATGAGCTGATTCAAAGGTTGGTGGTTTGGTTCCTGGCTCCCCCGGTCTGCATGCCAAATATCCTTGTGCAAGATACTAACTCCAAGTTGCTCTCTGAAGCGTCCATGGGAGGACAAATGTGTGTGAATGGTACTTAGTAAGTACTGAAAAGCATAGAAGACAGTGGATGTTGTGTAGAGCGCTCTGGGAGAGTAGGAAAGCGTTATATAAGAATCAGTCCATTTACCAAATTAAGAGCAATGTGTCATCACGCTGGTTGCATTTGACACAAAGTCAGAGGATGAAGGAGGGCTGCAAAAAAAAAAATACAAAGTATTGTATTCAAAATCTTTCACTGACTTGAACGGTTGAAAGGTTTTTATTGCAGTTGTGCAGCCATTATCATCCCAGACTCATGTCTGCTTTTCTTCTTGATACTTGTGCATGAGGAGATAGCTGTCAACATACACAATTCCCCTGCTTTAATCACACATTTTCAATATTACAGACTGTTACTTAGATTAAAGAAGGGAATGTGATGTATTGCAACACCTACCAAGAGACCCACAGTTGGTGGCAGTAACGTGAAGATAGAGTAAGCATGAATAAATGTCAAAATAAGGGAACACAGGATGGAGACAATGATGTTGGTTTGTAGTTCGGATCGCCTCTGCAGGCTGCAGGTGTGCTTGTTAATAATTGAACTGCAGTGAGCTGTGAGCCCTACAGTCTGAATGATGGCCTATGCTAGCCTGCCACCACATTGATGCAAAGTTAGATGGAGAAAGAGGTTAGGAAATCAATATTTTAGCTCTCAGGTACCCTTACCCTAATGGCTCCTGGGGGGGG
>NW_005189522.1:4303-6938 GCF_000239375.1 Pundamilia nyererei
TCAACAATAAAACAGTGAAGTCAAACCACTTACAGATTTAGTTGTTCAATATTTTGTGAATTTGTTATGAACGGCTAAGAGAGATGGCAGGAGAGAGGGAGCACTGAGTTCAATGTTCTTTATTAAACACACACACTAGATAGCTTGGATTTACGGGGGAGGGGGGTATTGACGTCCAATAGGAGGCCGTACAACCTGAACACAAACAGATTTAGGAAACTGAGTTCAATTCAGATTTGTTTGTATAACACCAAATAACAAGAACTGTTGTCCCAAGGAGGATTTAAAGTAAGGGAAAGACCCTGCAATAATACACAAACATTTCCACAGGAGTCACAAACTGAGTTATTTCAGCTTTTTGTTCACTTCTCTACATTTTTCTTGAAAATATTAAACTTGATTATTATTTACAGAATGAAGTCAGAGTGTTTCTGTATTTTCTGTATCTTGCAAGGTTTTGTCAGTTCCAACTTTTAATGTTTTTTTTATATTACAGTATAGGAAAAAATGACATTTGTAATAAACATTATATTATATTATATTATAAGATATTATATTATATTATATTATATTATATTATATTATATTATAGTTTGATGCAGGACCTTCTGTGGTTCTGTGTGAGAATATTTAATTAGATGTTTTTTTCTGTGTAGTGAGCTGACTTCTTATGTTATGCAACCTGGAAGTGTTTTCCTCAATGACATGGCTTAAATGAACTGGAACAACCTGGAACAGCGTTCCTGTGCCTTCAGTTAATGTGTTATCAAATCAGAGAGGCAGAATAATGTATATTACTATTGAATGAGTTCATATTTCACGTGCTGCCATCTGGCTTTGCTTTCAGAGAGGATGGAGGTGTTTGGTCAGAAGACATCTCACGACCTTCGACGCATCCCTGTTCCCTGTGATATGTTCACGATATTGACGTAAAGTTGCAGTTGCAGTACCTAAACATTTTGCTAGCTCCAGAAGAGGGGCGAACATAAACAGAGTAACAATTGAATCTCAGATGCAGCTTTTCTAATGGCTCAACAAATATCAGTAAAAACATAATGTGTCATAAAATAGGTCTGTGAGGAAGCTAGGACCACTGAGCAAGTGAAATTTTATAAACTGCAAATTTAATGTATGATATTATTATTATTGTAATGTATTCATTCATTTTAGAGTTTTTAAATCATGAATCTATAAATGATAATTTCCTGACTTCCACTTTTGTGAAACATTTTGTAAAACAATTTCAAGTTTGCTGTATTTTCATGCAAAGGGTGCAAGCATCAAGCAGTGTGGTCAAGTTCAGTTCAGTTACAGTCTGCCATGTTGGACTTGTTACATAATCCTTTGCTCCACAGTGCTTCAGCCGATCTTAAGGTTCCCCCACCTTTGACCCTGGCTCATTGCACATGCCCAGTGAGACTCAGTGTGCTCTCTGCTAACAAATGACCCCCAGTCTGAGCCGAGGTCGATGCTGAATGACTGAATGATTATGAGGTGAATTTATGAATGACAGAGTGAGGTAGGCTAGAAATGGCCACGTACTGCAGATGAGATGATTTTAAATTAATTTAGGGGGAAACTGAAGGGAGAGCAGTCTGGGAGCACTGGTGTGGCCAAAGGGAAAATGTATTGGCCCTTTCTCAAATTCTTCTTTGTTTGCATATTTGTCACACTTCCAAACAAATTGTATTATTAGACATAATTAAAGATTGATTCAGTTTGATGTAATCATGGCTGGGTTGATGGGTTTACTCCAGAACAGACCAGTCTAAAAAGTCTCTTATTTTTTTATAAAGGATGGTATCATTTGATAATGCTATATTACTGTTACTTGATGCTACTACAGGTCCAGTGAAAGAAACTATGATGACAACGTAGCATTTTGTAAGCAGGATAAAGCACAACGTCCCTTTTATTAGTATTATATGATTAAAGTTTAAATAGGCCACACATCATATATAAAGCCAGTATATCCCAGCGGGCCATTTGAATGACAGGTAATTCCCCTGAAATCTTCCGCATCTTTAGCATTAAAACACGCTGGCCTTATCTTGGTGAGAACTGTGGGCAATGATGCAAACAAATCCTGCACCATGTTTTGTAACTTTGATCAAGCGTCAAACAGACATATGAGCTCTCACTCTGAAAATGACCGGCCACCTAAAGCACTGTATGTCACCTGTTGCTATTTTCAGGTCCTCAGTGATGCTGACATCATAGTGTGAATGCAGTAGTAAAGTGACAACGATGTACATGCTTTGTAGCGACTATGAAAGCTTAAGGCAATGGATTTCAGTTCATCAAAGCAGAAAGGGAGGCTTCGCTGTCATCAGCTACATCTGTCTAAGCTGTGCAGGACACAGATGTGGCTTTGTGACACAGTGGCAGGAGAGTGGCTACATCGCTGTGACATGTTGTGCATATACAGCAAAGACCCTGTCACCCGGGCCAGGGCCTGGGGTTTAGACTTGGATTGCACGTTTCATGGTTTGACTGGATCACTCCACCTGTTAGAAGGTTTATATTGTATATGATATTTTGTACAGTAGCCTATACACATTTGTTTGTCGTCATTACTGGTGCGTCTGACCCAAGAAGGAGACATTGAGAAATGTCTCCTTTTTTTTTTTCTGCC
>NW_005189523.1:0-1506 GCF_000239375.1 Pundamilia nyererei
GAGGAGAGGTGTACTGGCAGTCGCGTGACACACACAGATCGAACACATATTTCTGTGTTGCAGATGTGCAGTAAAGAGCCAAAGACCCAGTACTGTCTCCTGCCTCTTACTTTCACGCCAGAACACAACGCAGAACAGCAGGCGTAACACATGAACGGGTTACAATTACATGCTCCATTTTTAGGACTTTACCACACAGCCTTTCCTGGTGTGTGATGCAGTGATGCTGTTAACTCACCGGTACATTTCTCCTGCATCTTTACTCGCATCCTGCTGACTAGTCCGCTTTTTTCACCGCACAGCACCGGCGCTCCATCTGTTGTAAGTTTGTCCCAGGGCAGTTTCATGTCAGTTACACTTTGACATACGTTTCTGCTCAGGCTCACATTTGCCAAACTCTGCGTTTTGTCTGGACACAAGACGTCGCACAGCTTCATCCTGCAGCTCTTCAGAGCGGTACCGGCCTGATTTGGCTCCTCTGCTACAATAAAACTTGCTTTCACAACAGCTTCACTTTGTGGTTTTGCTCTGGTGACAAACGTCTGCTGAAATGTCAGATTCTTCTTCAGCTCTTCTACTTTCTGTAGTTTCTGCGTTTAGGTTTTTCAGCTTATCCTGACGTTTTGTCTCGTAGTGCCGTCTTAAATTAAATTAATTACAGCCACATTAGCTCCACTAATAAGACGCACGGTTTACCAGCATGTCTGTAAACATATTCAGCCTCCCACTGGCGCTGAAAGGCTCTGCTTTCAGAATCAACTTTTCTCTCCACCATTGTGAGCAGCGAGCTTCAATAACAGAAGTTTGACTTGATTGACGCGGGAATGTTCCCAGTTAGCCTAGCGTTCAGCAAGGAGGCTCGCAGTGCTGCATTATGGGATCTGTAGTCTGTGTGTTATTAGCGCCTCATATCGCCAGGCCATGCATAACAATAATAGTACATCTATATAAAATCATCTCGCGGGCCGGATATAAATGTCCACCGGGCCAGATGTGGCCCGCGGGCCTTGAGTTTGATACATGTGCCTTAAGACAATCTAGCCCTGTCCTCAATGTGGCTGCATCCTCCTTTAGTAATACACCCACACGATTCACGACTAATTCTTTCAGTGGCAGCGATGTTAGTTTCAACTATGCTGCCTGAATTAAAGCATCACTTTATTGCTTTAACTGATATGAAATAAATTCTATATGAGTCACGTTGTGTGCCAGTATTTGCTGTGTAGTAGAACTGAGACATTAGTCATTACAAAAATGTATTTGAAATATTAAAATTCTCAAACAGACAAACATTAAACATAAATATATTTTGTATATATTTACAGAGAGACAGGAATAAAAAGGACCCGTTTTAAGTGGAAGAGAAAGCGCTTTGGCTGGACCTGACCCTTTGAACTAGGGTCAGAGCCACGTCACCAGCCTCCTGATTGGTTGTCACGGCGCGACTTGAAGCTGGAGTTCAGATTTTTCCAACTCGAGCGGTACACGCGATACGCGCGAATGCAC
>NW_005189523.1:2470-4157 GCF_000239375.1 Pundamilia nyererei
TTGGTGGTTCAATCCCTGGTTCCCCTTGTCTGCATGCCAAATATCCTTGGGCCAGTTGGTCGTATGGATGTGTGTGAATGTTAGTCAGAAAGCCCTCGAAGCATAGAGAACAGTGCTGGGGTGACTGTGGCATGTTGTATGAAGAGTTCTCTGGGAGAAACGCGCTCTATAAGAATCAGTTCATTACTTCAGACAGACGGCAGGTCCATCATGTCATTGAGGTCTCCATCTGAAGACGCTCCTAAAATCACACACAGAGGGAATCATTCAGATCAGTTTATTCAGAAGTGTAGGCCTCAAATTCATTATTTTCTCTGCTTTCTTGTTGTTTGTATGGCATTTAGCACATTTTGTTACACAGGTCTACGATGTTGATAACTGATAAGGATTAATGAGTGTGGTATTGATGAAAATAGATCAGCCTGCACAGAACAGGACTTTACTTGTGCCTTATGTTCACACACTTCAAATTTAGACTGTAAGGCTCACCGAACCCTGTGACATAATCCAGGACGGGTGTCGCTTATAGCTGAAACCAGCTGGATGCATCTCATCTGCATCTCCAGCCCAGAACTGGGGCAGATAAGCACAAACTGGGACCACTTCTTTACATCACACAGTATTTATACATGAATACATTTAAGCTGAGCAGTAAAAAGGAGCATTTTGTTGTCTTCTCAACATATAACAACAAAAAGCCCACTCACTGTTTTGTTTGTCTCCTTATTTATGAAGAAAGAGTCCTTTTGTGATCTGCGACAGATTTTATTAACCATGCTTGGTTAGCCAGAAGAAAACACCACCCCTGACCTCTTAGCGTTCATGCCCATCTTCTTTACAGATAGTGCCACCTTGTGGTATGGCATGAAACCAAGTTAACTTACAGCAACAGCTGCTTATCATTACACTCACCACGACGAGGTGCAGGCTATGAGTGGGAGCACAAGACAACATGCAGCTATACATAAACTTAATATACAGGAAAAAACTAACATTTTACATAAACTGTCAGGGTCCTGGGTCGTGCCACCCAGTGTTCTCGTTTCCTTTCTCCTTATCTAGTTAAGTTCTGTCATAGTTGATGGTTTATTAGGTTCCCCTTGTGCCCCACCCCTGTCTCTAAGCCTCCCTTGTTGGTCAGTGTGTCTAATTTGTCATGTCTCTTGTCTATGTGGTTCATGTTGTCAAGTTCATGTCATGTTTCCTGTTTATTTTGAAGTCCTGTTCCCATGTCCTATGTGCTTACACTTCCCCTGCGGTCATAGCTGGAGTGGCCATCGGACATGTCCGATAGTGATTTTTAGTTTTTATGGCCCGATGTGGTTTTTTTCTTCTTCTTTTTTGTAACGCTATAAACACTGAAAGGTGGTGGATTGGCCACATGGTGACAATTGTTTTGTGGTGGCTATGGTGGAGCTTCTACAGATTCAGTAACATTAGCAAGTGGTGGAGGCCAGCAGGTGGATGAGAGAAGGTGAGGCAGGAGGAGCAGAGCCCCGAGGCGGCCGCCGGTGTCAGGTGAACTGAACTTCAGGTAAGAAGATGTGAGCTGCAGTCTGTCTGGGTCAGATATAAACCAAGTTTAGGTGGAGTTTATTTTCGTTATGCTGACTTTTTACCGTCAGTTACAATAACTCGTACTGCTACTAGCTAGCATGACGGAGTTTCTATACAGCTGGGTGGTGCT
>NW_005189523.1:5029-6928 GCF_000239375.1 Pundamilia nyererei
TCTCCTTTCACTTTGTAAAGGTTGCCATGTTAGAAAAAAATATTTTTTCCTGCCGTGCTGTTTATTGATGTGGTAAATAAATAGTTTATGAAAAATCACTAAATCTGTCATTTATTATTTTCTAATATTCAGTAATGATCATGTCTCACCTCGTGTCTTCTCTGTCTTAATGTCAGGTTTCCACCATGTGTTGTAGATGTTCAGGAGGTTAACTCGACCATCAGTCTACTTTTGAGTACTGTTTAGAATACCAGGACAGGGAGGATGGTTTACGTTTATTAGATTAGATTAGATTGATACATGTATATCAACAAGACTGTGCATCACTGTCACAACAACGTCTGTTTTCATTCAAAGGCTTTATGGCTTTAATACCTGGTGGGCCGGTCTCTAGTCAGAATGCCGGGCCAATGTTTTGTCCCAGTCCAGCCCTGCCTGTGGTGTCATTGTGTCCATTCTAGTCAGCTGTGTTTCCCATGCGTCTCCACTTCCCCTGACCACCTCGTGTGTATTCAAGTCCTCCGTCTTCCTTTGTTCATCGTGGCGTCGTCTGTGCCACCTGCCCCACATCACAGTTGTTATCTTGTTAAAGTCATGGTCATAGTTTTCCCAGTGTATGTGTGGGTTTTTCCCTTATTTTGCCTTGTTTTACCTTGTGAGTTTCAGCCCCAAAATAAGGGCTCACTCTTTGTTCAAGTTGAGTTCTGGCTTCTCGTCTGTGTCTGCACCAGGGTCCTCTGGTGACGGTGAGATGAAGCTGATGAACAGAAACTTCCCATCCAACTGTTCAACTCATGGTTCGAAGCATTGTGATGATTCATTTGCTCTACTCCGCCATCAAGTGGACGATTCTAGTGAAACAGGCTCTGTGATTATAATGATGTGATGTGTAAACCTCTAAACGGAATAAATTGTTTTCATGGTTATTTATCCAGAATATTGTCTCAGTATGTCTGATACAAACGATACAGTGGAAACTATCAGGACAGAGCTTTGGTGTGATTGTGTAACTGTGTAATCACGCTTATGTACATCTGGATAATGACACAAACTAGTGTGTGGCGCTTCACTCTTTAAACTAAAAGAAATCAGATTATAGGATCTGTGGTGTTGTTTATTTAGATTATGGTACCTATCATTCGTGATATTTATTACTGTGTGCATACTTCATTAGGAGAGATGAGATCAAAATGTTGGCAGACAGGGGAAAATCTTCTCTTCCATCAAAGAAGAAATGCTCAACTATGTAACACGTGCGTAATCCAGTTCCACAGCACAATGTGATGGGGGAATCATTTTATTTCGACTCTGGCACGAACTGGCGAGCAAGTTCCTGAATCAGTCACGTGGTACGGACTGCTCGGGAAGCCTCGAACGTCACTGCATATGAAATCAAAGCAAGCCTCGATACGCGCTTCACAAAACCTCCCCTGAGATTACCCGACACACGCTTCAAAGCTTCGACACACAGGACACATCACTAGGTTCCTCTACACCAGCGGTCTCCAACCTTTTTTGTGCCACGGACCGTTTTGTGCCCGGCAATATTTTCATGGACCGGCCTTTAAGGTGTCGCGGATAAATACAACAAAATAAAACCAGTACCGGTAGGTACTGAAAAAAAGAAGATTTATTCATAACACACGTGAAAAGACCCAGGAAAACAGAGTTAACAAAAAAAACGATAACAAAATAACGCTGAAAACCGATAAAAACCCTGAAAACTATACATTTCACACCCGAGTCTCACTCTTGCGGCCTGGTACCAAACGACTCATGGACCGGTACCAACAATGGTTGCTGTGACTCCAGGTCCACTGGGAAGCTGACCTCCATTAGTTCTGATCTCCCTCTGCTGTCATACACACAGTAACCATGCCTGGTGAATGTTTTTGGAGA
>NW_005189524.1:0-1797 GCF_000239375.1 Pundamilia nyererei
ACTGTTTTTAAGTCTTGTAGTCCGAGCAGACAGGCTCCTGTAACGTCTGCCAGATGGTAACAAGGAGAACAGCTGATGTGCGGGGTGGCTGTGGGCCTTGATGATGCTGTGAGCTTTGAGGAGGCATCGCTGGAGATAAATGGCCTGAATGGCAGGAAGCCTCATGCCAGTGATGTGCTCTGCTGCCTTCACCCTCTGTAGTGATTTACGGCTGCTGGCAGAGCAGCTTCCGTACCAAACTGTAATGCAGCTCGTCAGCAAGCTCTCAACTGCACACCTGTAGAAATTTGAGGTGATGTTGGCGTTCATGCCAAACTTCCTCAGCCTCCTCAGGAAGTAAAGCCGCTGGCGAGCTTTCCTGATAGCAGCATCTGTGTGAAGGGTCCAGGAGAAGTCCTCGGTGATGTTGACTCCAAGGAACTTGAAGCTGCTGACCCTTTCGACCTTGACACCGTTGATGTGGATGGGCTGGTGTTCTCTGACTGGTCGTTTCCGGTAGTCCACTATCATCTGTCTAGTTTTGCTGATGTTGAGAGTCAGGTTATTTTCCAGACACCACTCGCACAGCGCCATCACCTCCTCTCTATAGGCCGTCTCATCATTGCCTGTGATGAGGCCCATGATGGTTGTGTCATCCGCAAACTTGATGATGGTGTTGGACTCTTGTTTAGCAACACAGTTGTGTGTGAACAGGGAATATAGGAGGGGGCTAAGCACACAACCCTGTGGCGTACCTGTGTTTAGGATGAGTGATGAGGAGGTGTGCTTACCAACTCTCACCACCTGGGGCCTGTTTGAAGTTTAGAATCCATCTGCAGATCGGTGTTCCCAGCCCAAGGTCGACGAGCTTCGTGGCAAGTTTTGAGGGGATGATGGTGTTAAATGCCGAGCAGTAGTCGATGAAGAGCATCCTTGCATATGTATTCCCTTTCTCCAGGTGAGTGAGGGTGGTGTGCGTTGCCAGGGCGATGGCATCCTCTGTGGCTCTGTCCGATAGGCAAACTGAAGAGGGTCCAGTGTGTCAGGGAGGGAGGAGCAGATGTGACCTTTGACCAGCCGCTCCAGGCACTTCATGATGACGGATGTCAGTGCAACAGGAAGGTAGTCATTCAGACAGAAGACCACTGATTTTTTGGGAACAGGAATGATGGTGGATGCTTTGAGGGACGTGGGGACCACGGACTGCCTCAGGGAGAGGTTGAAGATGTTGGTGAACACCTCTGCCAGCTGGTCGGCACACACTCTGCGAAGCCAGCCTGGGATGCCGTCTGGTCATGGAGCTTTGTGAGGATTGACCTTTTTAAAGGTCCATCTCACAGCTTCTGTTTTCAGAGTTAAAGTTACAGCCTCACTGTCCTCCTGAGGGTAGAGGATCTGCTATCTGTTGTCTGCGTCAAAACGAGCATGGACGTGGTTGAGCTTGTCTGCGAGAGATGCCGTGGGCTGAACACTGCCTGTGAGTTGGATTCTGATTAAATACAGCCAGTCTATCCCTATTAATGGCCTACATACTACTGGCTGTTAATGTGGCACTTAGATAACCATTTCTTAATAAGCCATCACTCGAGCGTGATTTCTTCTGCACACAGGTTAATCACAGAGCTCCACAGGGTTCTGTGCTGGGGCCAGTTCAGAACTGATCCCGTCTGTGACTGAATACATGTAAGTTCAACCAAACACTGAAAAGTTCTTTTGGACTCCTGACGACAAGCAACAAATTATGATGATGTTATGTTCTGTATGTGGTGTACAGTGTTGGGACTAATGCGTTATTAAGTAATGCGTTACAGTAACTAC
>NW_005189524.1:4391-6913 GCF_000239375.1 Pundamilia nyererei
AAATCTTCAGAATCAGAGTTTGAACTGGGGTTTTCTACGGTGTCATATTAGTTTTTCTGTTAAAGTTTTTTCCAAAATTTTTCCAGTCCTTTTCCAAACAGGCAACAATTCTCTGAAAAGCAGTACAGTGGTCCCTCGCTATAATGCGGTTAGATTCTCGCAGACTCGCTGTTTCGTGGATTTTTTTGTGCAATTTTGAATGCCTTTGTTTGCTTGTTTGTTTTTACAGCGCATTGTGTTCTGCGTCCTAATTGGCTGTAGACCATTGTGCCGCATCTCCTGTACAGTACAGAATGTGTTCTGCTTCTCAAATTTAAATAAATCTTTGATCAGTAGCAGCGTGACTCTGGAGTGCTGCACTGTATGTTTGTAAGTTTGCTCCCCAACAAACACAACACATGTTGATGAATCGTTGTGCACCATCAAATGCACCCGTGGGAGCACCCAAAAGTCAAAGGAAGATGCTAACCATCACACAAAAAGTTGGACTTCTGGACATGCTAAAGGAAGGTAGAAGTTACCGTATTTTTCGGATTATAATATAATACTGGACTTATTTTTCTACGAAGGTTTGAACTTCAAGTGTTTAAACAAGAGATAAAAGTGTAAAAATATCCATGCCTGTGTGAGAAAAGTGTGTAAAGTGTGTAGTGAGGGGTTTTACAGCCTTAAAACGTCTATGATAATTGTAAAAACAATAAAGCTGGCTACTTCGCGGATTTCACCTATTGCGGGTTATTTTTAGAACATAACTCCCACGATAAACGAGTGAACACTGCATGCAGCAGTCTACACTGGTCCCTGACCATAGATAGGTCACTAATGATGGTGGATTAACCTGGAATAAGTAGTAACTTTGAAATGAGCATTAACAGAGGATGAACACTCACTAAACAACATTTTCTTCTACAATGACAAATGACGAATCTCTGCTTTGGAAAGTTCAAACACCACCTTTGAATGTTGGGTGTCCAAAGATTTACAGACAGAGGGAGGGGAAAAGAAAGAAGAGGAAAGAGATGAGCAGAGACGAGCTGTGTCTGCAGGCAACACAGCAAGCCATAATTAATTACCACAGACAGGTACGTATTAAAAACAATATTCCATCTCACTGAGGCCTTGGAGGTCTTTGCATCAATAAAATGAGGTATTCATCAGATGAGGCTCTGTCCAAGTAAAGCTTCATGAAAGTGAATGGTGCCTTGTGTGTTTAATTTATAGCAAAATTCCTGCATAAACTGGGAGGTTGTAAAAAGTCCCAATTAGCCATCTGCGATTGTCTGGAGGAGATTTGATATATGGGCCTATCAATACAGCAAAACTGTATGCTGGGCTGTAATACCAAACTGTAATCTAGGGCGCACATGGTTCATAAGCACCCATTGACTCTGTGTGTGCTTTTACAGACCATTAGGGAGAGCTGTTTCAGTGAAGGCTGGGCATAAAGTTACAGAATGACCATGGCACAGAGTGTGCATTTATCTGCTCCTGAGTTTCACACAGACACTCTGAGCTTTTACTGTCTGCCTGTCAAACAATTTACAAATGTTAAGGATAACACCAATCTCACGTAGCTTCAGACTACTGCACACCTGTGGAAAATAATAAGGTGCTTTATTATTACTGTATCGCTCTAAAAATACTCAATCTTAAAACTTCCTGGTAACTGTAAACAGTACTTAATTTAAAATATGAATCAGAAGAATTCATATCAGCTGACAGCATCTAGACATATATTTATGTCTGCTCACTTTCCAAAGGAAAGTGTGTGTGGATGGATAGAGACAGAGAGGATTTAGCTGTTTTGTGAACGTCTTTGTCAGGTGAAGTGATAGAAGGAGGACAAATGGGAATAACGGTATTAATGTAAGAGAAGAAAGTGAAGAGCTGATGGTTGGAATGAGCAGAACATAACAAACAACAAAAAAGAAGACGTCTGTGAAGGTTCTCAGTCATCCAGGTCATCGTAGTCTACAGAGCTCGGAAAGACAATCGTCTGGACTTCTTTAAGTTTCCTTGAAGACGTTTCATCCGAGAAGTGTCTTCAGTTCTCAGAAGAATCTGGGACTCTGGTGGAGAGTCCCAGATTCTAAGCCCTATGGGAGCGTCCCCTATGGGAGCGTCCCCTATGGGAGCGTCCCCTATGGGAGCGAGCGTCCCCTATGGGAGCGGGCGTCCACTATGGGAGCGAGCGTCCACTATGGGAGCGTCCCCTATGGGAGCGAGCGTCCCCTATGGGAGCGTCCCCTATGGGAGCGAGCGTCCCCTATGGGAGCATCCCCTATGGGAGCGAGCATCCCCTATAGGAGCGTCTCCTATGGGAGCGTCCCCAAGAGGGTCATGGACCCCCTATTGATCCTCTGTCTGGCTGATTGTGACCCACACCCGTTTTCACACGGGTGTGTGATTAGGCAGACGATCAATACGACCCACCTGTTTTAATAATGTTGTATGGAAGCCCCAAACGCAATTTCATTGTTCTTGACAATGACAATAAATAAATAAATACTAAATACTAAATA
>NW_005189525.1:0-4818 GCF_000239375.1 Pundamilia nyererei
CTGCTTGCATGCGCTCTGCTTTCTTGACACTCTCCAGTGTGTCATTACACATTCAGCAAGCACTTCTGCTTCTACACCTCTTTTCAGCTCATCTTTTTGCTTCATTACCTCTTTTCAACAGAACTTATACGTAACCGGAAGGTTGCCAGTTCGATCCTCCTGCTTTCTCTGTCCTGGTCGTTGTGTCCTTGGGCAAGACACTTTACCCTACCGCCTACTGGTAATGGCCAGAGGGTCCGTTGGCATGTAATATGGCAGCCTCGTTTCTGTCAGTCTGCCCCAGGGCAGCTGTGGCTACAACTGTGGTTTGCCTCCACCAGTGTGTGAATGAATAGTGGAATTGTAAAGCACTTTGGGTGCCTAGAAAAGCACTATATAAAAGCAATCCATTATTAAAACCCTTTAGAATCAATCATTCACTTACTGTCTAAAGAAAGGCAGTCATTTTTTCCCCATTGAATTGATTTCACAACTTTAATGTTCTTTACCTGTCTTTCTCTGAATATGCGCAACAATTAATCAGCTGTGTGACTGTCCATGTTTAAAGTGTATCACAAACTGGACTTAATTTAGACATTATGTAGGTCCTATGTTTCTGCTCAAATTCATATATAAGTAAAAACAACCTACCCCAATTGCATAATGTATTTGGTATTTCACAGTTTATAATTTTCTATGGCTTTGTTTTCTTTTTCCATACAAGTTGTAGTAAAACATTGGAATTTTGATTGCAAATCTAGTTTATAAAATTTACATTTGACTTTATTATAATCATTTCCTGTTGCAAACACTGCCCCAAATCCAATTATTGTTTTCTTATAACATTGTATTTACTGGAAATAACTAGATTTTTCTTATGTTCCCAAAACAATTTCCATTTTGACATTTCTGTGTCAGGTGATACAAAGCTTTTTGGACAGAAAATATTGCCTAATCATAAACAAAGCATCACTATTACATTTTATCAAATAATGTGAAGTATCATCTTTGTTACTTAAGTCTTTTTACATTAAGGTCACATTCACTGCACATTTGTTACTACTTTTACACATCACTAAATAGATTATTCTCACACTTGAATGTTCAATGTTTTGTTGGGTTTTTGTTCTTTAAATTCACGGTCAGAATATTACATGAAATTCATTGTACACTAACTGATATCCTGGCATTCTTTCCCTGACTTCAGTTATAAATCCTGGCCTTCATAAAATATGCATGTGGTCTCAAATTATACCTTCATGATTTCTCCCTTGCATAACTCTTTGTTCAAACCATTAGAAAACCAGGAATGTAACACTGAAATACTACAAATGTGATGCCTTTAAACATACAACATCCATTGTAGTTTGAACTTTGTTCAATGGAACTTACAAAATGCAATACTCAACTCATGGTCATTTCAACTTACGATATTTTATTTTTAACAGACTTTTTTCATCTTTCTCAAAAACCCTCAAAAAAACAAGTTACAGAATTCTGATGGGAACTGTTTCCAATAGCCTGGAGTATTACTGCTCCTTTAACACATTTGTATTAATCATACTTTTCATTTTCTATTTCATTAACACACCGCTGACTCATTCATTTCCAACTCTTTATTACCATTTTCTTCCATATAAACACCAAATATTTGAAACATTTAAACTTTTTACATTTTCAACACCACAAACTGTTTTCTTTAACTATTTACACTGGCATTTTTCAATCTCTGACACATGTTTGCCTTTAAGTTTGATGTTAACACAGACCATGGCCTTTTCGAGCTCTTTGTCGAATGGCTTCCACATGTCCGCTTCAATGTATAGGGTCTCTCCATTTTCCAACAGCAGCTCAAGCTGATTGCGCTCGCTCATCTTCATTTGTCTGTCAATACACAACAACCACCTGTAAGCATTTTAACCTTTAACTTCTTTCATCCAAAACAATTAATATGGTAAATATGGTGCCACTGTCAGTGTGACCCAGGGCGGCTGCATTACCAGTGTGTGAGTTGTGTGTGTGAATGTGTGGATGACTGAACGTGTAAAGCACTTTGGGGTCCTTAGGGACTAAGTAAAACACTATACAAATACAGGCCATTTACCATATTTGCCCCAAATTCCCAGTTCATATACATAATGCATTATATTAATTAACGTCTTGATGCATTCCCAATCATCCAGGAAAGTAAATCTCCAAAAGTTTATTCTGTTCATCTGGACAGAATAAACTTTTGTCCAGATGAACAAAACATTTTGTGGGAGAAATGTTTTGTCACTCATCCAAGTGACTTCTTCGGTCTCAGCTGACTGCAGGTTTCCCCAAATCTTAGAAACAGTACATTTGCAGGGGAAACCTGCAGTCAGCTGAGACCGAAGAAGTCACAGGGATGAGTGACAAAACGTTTCTCCCACAAAACGCTACGTCCAGATGAACAGAATAAACTTTTGGAGATACATTAACTAACATTTTTATTTATAGATCTACTTCCAGATATCTAGATATCAAATCCAGCTATAAAAATAGACCTGCAACATTATAGAATATATGCACTGTCTTATTTTCACCTACTATAACATAGTAGACTTTTACTTTTCAAAACATATAATTGTAAAAATTGTTATTACATTGCTATTACAAGTTCATACAACCATGGCTTCTTCATACCTCAATTTTTGTGAATACCGTCGTGTGCAGCTCTAATCCAAAAGTTGACTGCTTCACTTTCACGTGGGACACCTTTATGTGGTCTCCCACGTGAACCTCGTGAATGGCCGCCTCCCTCCACAAACACACTCTCATGAGACAAGCATCCTGAAATCATACAGATTATAGAACACTTATTCATAAGTAATACAAAAAGCCACTCACTACCAAATTCAAGCAGACAATGTTATATAATCTAAACTTCTACCTCCAATCTCAAATATGAAACATTACTTTTCCTACTTTTAGTATCACACTTCAGTTGCACCATTACCTGCTTTAGCTGCAAATTTTTGATGGGGACTTCTTGGGTCCCGGACACCACTTTCCTGATGGCCAAACACTGAAAAGTAAATTAAAAGATAATGTCAGTTACAGTGAATGTATAACCCTGGTGTACATGTCTAGCTTACTTCAATACTCTATGTTCTGTTATTTTAATAAAACAATCTATAATCACCTTTTACAACATTTCTGATACATAATACATTCATAATTTTCGTTTGAACCCATGCTTGAGTAACAACATCAATTACCAATTTGCTAATTTCAAGCATGGCAATTAGTTGCCATAGTAAGCCAATATTTTTTTCATAATTTCCATTGTACTTCTTTCTTATTAGACATATTTAATTCAATAAACTGGTTTCTCTGTAAACATTTACCAAAGTGTATAAACTTATCATTCCATTGTTGTGAGCAACTACAGAATGAAGTACTAACCTTTAATTCTAATCTCACCAATACAATAAAAAATTATGTTAGCATAATAAAGATGGTGTATAAACACCACAAACAGTTTGTAATGCAAATTACAAAATAATATTCATTAAACATGTTTCCCAAATTAAGTGTTTGTTTGAAAACAAGACCAAAAATGATTATTTACACTTCAAAATAAAGAAAAACACTCAAGCCTTCTTAACAATAAATAAATAAATAAATAAATAAATAAAACAAACTCGAGCTATATGCTGATCACAGCACAAATACTTACCTCCACAACCTCCCCCTCTACTGTTACAAGCCCTGCATTTATGGAGCTCATCTTCAGCTGCATCAAAGGAGCCGGGGGATGCAAAAGATCCTCTGCTTTGGAAAAAAGCTCTTCGGACACACACAGGGCAGAGGACTTGAAAAATTGTGTGGAGGCACTAATATAAATGCTATAGGGGGGAGCTGTCCCTCTTAGCTCATGCCCTTTTATTATATAGGAAAAGCCTTCCTGCACTTTTGATCCAAAAGCCTCATACAACGTCACCTTAACAACAATCTTCCCATCAGAGAGGGCCGCCACCTTGTTGCGCTTTGTAGTGACAGCTTTTGCCACTCCCTCATTTATGTCCCATTTAGTCACCCTTGCCTGTTCACTAACTTTAAGCACACAGACATGTAACGCTGGTGGCCGGAAATAAGGGGTCTCGGGACGAGTATTGATAAGTTGCATCAAGGCCATTCTGAAAGAAAAAAACAATATATTTACACACAAATTTATACATATCTGCTAGATACACTTCTGATATTACAATAAAACATTTTGCATTCATGCAGTCTCTGTATTTTCCCCAGACAAACCTCTTCACCTCTTACACCAGGTGTGGGCTACTGCAGGCCTCTAAGGCCAGTGTCCTGCAGCTTTCAGATATGACCCTGGGTCAACACACCTGAATGAAATGATTAGTTTATTACCAGGCTTCTGGAGAACTTCATGACATGTTGATAATGCAATTGTACTCAGCTGTGATGGATGAAGGACGCATCTAAAACATGCAGGACACCAGCCCATAAGGCCTGGAATGCCCATCCCTGCCTTACACCCCAAATGTGTTTCTGAAGTTCCTGAAGTTCAAAAACTACAGCCGACAAATCATTACAGTACTTCTGTCAAATTACCATCATCATAAAATATTCTCAAAATAAACTTCACACTTATCACCGTTCTTTAAATACATACAAATAGTAAGTGAAAATACTGGAAAAGTAAAATCACAAGCTGAAAAAATGCTGAACATGCTGACGGTCCCTCAAATATACTTGTTAAATGAAAAAAAATCGGCAAAAAAATATATAACAGCCACACAATCACAAATATGTACACATAAGGAAACACACATGCACAGAGAGACACACACA
>NW_005189526.1:0-6904 GCF_000239375.1 Pundamilia nyererei
CTGGGACACAGTGTGACTAAGAACTCTCTTTTTGTTCTTACTTTATGGCTTTAAAAAAATATCGAGATATATATCTTATATCGCCATCCAGCTAAAAAATATCGAGATATGAATTTTGGGTCATATCGCCCAGCCCTACTCTGAGGCATGTGTGTCGTCACTATATATACATCATCAGTCTCTGTGTGAGATCAGTCTAAATATAAAACACGGCGTATCTTATCTCAGAAGCATATAAGAGGCTATAAAAAGAATGGAAAAATGGGCTCTGCTGATTCAACAAGAATTCCTTCAGGAAGTTTGGAAATGTGAACCAGTTCCAACTTATATTAAAGAAACCCATTTTATTATCTATATCTGGAAGTTGTAAATAATTTAATATATATAATTACACTTGCAATTGGGTGTTTCCGCTTCATAGAATGAGTGGCGCTATGTTAATTAGCTGAGCGATCGATATACTGATACACAAAGTCGGTGTTTTACCAATGATTCGATCAGAAGAGTCACTGACTGTTCGCTGTTTGAACAACTGTGAGAAGCAGGTGTGGTTTAGTCGTGTTCAGTCATGCATGACCAGATGAAGTTCCTCTTTTACTACATTTATTCTATTTTAATTTGTAGTTGTGGTGTTATTTTTAGGGCATGCTTCAAGCTCGGTCATTTGCATATAAACTCTTAAATTCACTTCAAAAACCTTTCACATGCCTATTTTCTGTTTGTCACATAGTTTTAAGGAGACACCAGTACATATTTATGGAAGTCTGTAAATTTAAAGTCATTTACAGTAAGCAATGACCCTCAGAGAATATTTACTTTTCAAATTTGTTTTTGCTGTCATGCACCAGATAATGTATTAAACCAGTGATCCTGCTGACTGGTTAGCTTCCCAGCAGTTTCTTGAGGTTAATGGTGCTTGTGACCTAATGGTGCTGGTTATTTAATAGTCTTCCAGTGTACCCACTTGATATCAACAATGTTAAAGCCAGTTAAAATGTTTATCGAAGTGACCAACAGAATGCAAATACACCTGAGCTATTTTGCATTTGCTTAAACGTTAGCATGAAACGCCTTTTTTCTGAGTATGGGAACTTGGTTTGTTTACCTTTTGTCTAATTCCTGAATGCCTCTAACTGATAAGCCAACATTAAAAATTCCCCTGCTGCATGTCTAATCAGACCCAACGTGAAACAATAACTAGAGCCATTTTTCTTTTTTTGAAGTCTTATAAAAATGGATAATTTAACAGTAACTTAACAGCCTGTAAAATGGTCAGTAATGGTTGAGCAGCTGTTGAATCTTTAACTTCCTCCTGTTACCCAACTGTTTTTCTTTGAGCACCCGGGGACAGAAAGGGCAAAGTGTGACCTCTCAGGGTCACGTAATCCTGCTTCTATTATGATCTATTTATATTTTTATAGTGTGAACCCCAAACCAGTTTTTCCCTGTCAGTGTTTTCACATGACAGGTGAATGTTAGCACTGTCATTGTTGGATTTTTTTATTTTTTATTTTGATGCTTCATGATTCAGTTACATCTATGAAACGGCGATTCTACACCTTTTTACTATGTCGATTGTAGTTTATGATCAGCATATGCAATATGTCTGTATTTACCACGTCTCCTCCTTAAGGGATGAACCTATCTGAACGAAACTTTGCAGAAACATCATAACATCTATATGAACGTCGACATGTTTAAAAAAACAAAACAAAAGTAACTCCCCAGTTGTTGGGATTGAAATGTACATGTTCATTTCATCATCCTCATGTCAAAATGAGTTTTCCAACTTCACAGTCACCACAGTTTGGATGCATGATGGAATGTTGAGCTTTTTTTTTTTAATTAGGGCTGTGAGGCTATATTAATTTCTTCAAGTTCTCTCTTACTCTTATATTTAAAATAACCACCCTATGGACGGACAAGCCACTGTTTTTATGCGTACTTATGTTAACAACAACAATAACGACAATAAAACTATTGAGTGGCTCCGCACACAGAATTTACAGAAAATGCACTATTTTGTTATATATATCGTTATTGGGATAATAAATGTTTATGTCAGGATATGAGATTTTGGTCCTATCGCACAGCCCTATTTCGAATATGAAATAAAGTATTGAAAAAGTGTAAATGTGCAAGGACTTGATGGAAATGTATCAAACTGTATATGAGCTTTATACTCAAAATAATCCTTTCTGTCTACGCTGTTAAGTTAAAGGGTAGCAGTTACAGGCCTTTAAGCTACATGAGGGTGTGGTTTGTTTTTTTTGTTTTTGTTTTTTTACAGCAATCCTAAAAAAACACATTTCGCAGTGGATTTGCTAGGCAGGGCAAAATAGTGTTTACATGCTCTCAGTAGATAGCTTTACATGCTCTCAGTAGATAGCTTTACAGGTGAATTACAACAGTTGTGCTGCTTGTTAAAGACACCTTTTCTGTAAATTCTGTGAATCTCGGGCAGCTCGACTTGCGGGAAGTGTTTCCAGCTGCGCGTCATGTAGCTGGAGTCGAGTGTTTTAACAGATGCATGAAACTATACAGTTTTAGACACAAGTTGTAAAGGCCGCCGTTTTCATTGTATTTATTACACAGCGTGCTGCGGGGAAAAGCCTGTTCTAACGTTTGAGTCTAAGGTAAATTTTTTAGCACCTGGCGGCTCTTTTTTTACTTCTCATCCGTAAATAAGCTGCTCTTTCACGTGATTCAGTTTATTTTGAAAAGTCTCAACGGGATCTTGAGCTTTATTGTGGAAGGTTTATGTGGAAAATAAACAAGCGGATACGCGATGGTTTTACCGTCGTTGTTGCTAACGACAACGCATAAAAACAGGCGCTTGTCCGTCAGTAGTGTGGTTATATTAAATATAAGAGAAAGAGAGAACTTTAAGCAATTAATATAGCCACTACAATGACCATCAAAACGATGAAAGAATATTGCCGTCAATAGTTTATTTTGTGACACCGCAAAACAAACGATAGCGTAAAATGAAACGATAGACGTTTTTATATCGTCATCCTATATATATCGTTGTATTGAACAGCCCTAAAGACAAGTTTCTTTCTTGTTTAAAAATAAAATTTATTAAATTTAGACCTTTTAAGAAGAGAAAAAAATTTCCACTGAGCGAACATGTCAGTAAATCTGGGCCTTGAGCTGTGTTTAAAACTGCAGCGTCCACTCAAAGTGTCACTTTGTGAAGAGAAAATCATGTTTTTGTTCAGGTTCAGTGTTTCAGTAGCAAAACTGATCCAGTTTAATGTTTGTGATGTAAAGGAACAATAGTAAAAATTGGTTTGCTGGATGTTTTACCCGTTTTCTGATAATTCACATCAAAATTTGAAAGGGTCATATCACCATGTAGCACAGGTCAAAACGGGCTATAATATATGAAAGGACTTTTTTGAATTTATAGGTCATTGGACTTGAAATGAATAACAAAAGCTTTTTTTTTTTTTAACTTTTACACAAGTTACACACTAAACTTTAGTAGTCTTTTTTTTTTTTTACTTTTTTACTTTGTTCAAATTAAGTTTTAAAATGCTCATTAAGAATAAGATGGTAGTAAAATATTTAATATTCTCTATTTTCTCCCCTCTGAAGACTAATGTCTTGGTTTTTGCTTTAGCTGTTTCTATTTTAAGCTGTGACTGTTTGCTTTCCAAACCTTTTGATGGAAACACAGAACACCCGACCAGAACAGAGCCGTCTCTGTGCCGGTGGAAACGCCCCCAACTGACGTGCTTCCTCCCTGAAGGCAGACGTGAGCGTGCTGCTGCTGCTGAGAGGTTCAGGAGCTCCAGCTTTCATACACTCTCTCAAAACCACCCATAGAGACCACCAGGGGCCTGTGGGTGCTATTCTTGGTTTTACCGCCCATTAGTGTTTTTGCATGTTACTTACTTGCAGTTAAAATTACATTTATGCTCCGGTGATGACAAAAATGCACAGTTTGAAAGACGGTGGATTTTAGCGTATTTCCTGCGACTATACTAAATGTGAAGCCTCTGCGCTTTTACTGCACAGAAAGAAAAGTTAAAACATCTGCAATTTAATGTTTAAAGACCTCTATTGTTTAGTTTCACATATAAGAGTCTCCTAAACTCTGTGACCTGAGGAGGAGAACACCCAACACTGAAAGTATTTGAGATATGAACATTTAAAGGGCCAAAGAGGAATAACAGCACTTAAAAATCCCCAGTCTGCTCATACTTCTAGATTCGTGGGGTTAAACATAACATCTGATTCAAACATTTTTGTGCTAAAGTTTTGTTAAAGTCATTTGGGTGAAGCCACGAGGGCCAAGAACTCCTATTTCTCTTTGTTGTCATCAGCAGGTTTATGATGGCTCGGGGGTAAAAACAACGCTGAGCTCATGCTGCTAAAATAATGTGACTGAAAATGATAAATAATGCTGATTGGATAATAGACGAGGGAAGGGAGAGACACTTTCTCTCCGTCTGTCTCTGTTTGTCTTTGAGGAAGCCACGTGGCTCTTTTATCATATTCTTAGATCATAATTGATAAATAAACAGTCACTTTCAGGACTTCCTTATTGGCTTGAAGTGAATTATGAGGCAGGCGATTATGGATTTCCCAGATGGCAAACAAGATTGTACCAAAGGCTTTAATTGCTTTTGGTAACTTTTGCCTTACTGTAATGTAGATGTAGATGTTAATGTAGATTTTTATAGAATTCATTTTATTTAGATGCTTTTACAATTTAGGTTTTACCCCTTTTTGTGCTACATGAATGATTCTTTCTGTTCTCTCTTTTTTTTTTTTTTTTTTTAATTTATTTCCTTGATTTAAGTTTTGGTCCATAAAGTGTCAGAAAAAAAATATATATATATATCAGATACCCTAAACCTGGGTATATTACATTTGTTTAATATGTAAAAAATATTAAATGCTGGAACCTGAAAATATTGATCCTTTAAAGAGAAGGAGTGGCTAATTTACAACCACAAAAAGCTATGTAAACCGAAAATATGTCAAAGGTCCACTCACACAGGTATTTTAATTGGCTGTGACAGGTGGGTGTAGCTGGGCTGGGAATTACAGGAAACGCATTTAAGGGAATGATAAAGAAGTTCACCATGTTTCACTGCCTTTTGTAAAACAAACAAGAACTGATGCTAAGAAACATTTTATTATTTTTTTTATTTTTTGAATTAATTTTTAAAAAAAACTTTATTTCTTATTTCTCCCTTAAAGCTAGCACTGGTGATCAGAAGGTTTAAACAGCAGATGGGAGGAGTTTCTATGCTCACAACCTGAGATGACCATATAAGGCATACCCCCTCTCTGTGACATCACTCAGATCCAAGAGTAGAAATAACTATTTCAGCCTGAGTTGGAAAAGAGTAATCTTTTATTTTTTCTTTAGCCTCTTCTTGTCTTTTTAAAGTTGTTCATTCACGGTTCAGTTCATATCTCAGTTTTTGGCCTGCAGTCTGGAGCTCTTTCTGTAAAGACGTCAACTACATCAAAATTAGAGCAAAAATATTTTGTGATGTTCTTAATTACAGCTGCATAAACAACATGATCATGTGACTAGTATACAGATACATGTTTATAATACTAAAGCATTTTCAGTGTTGGGAAGGTTACTTTTAAATGTATTTCACTACAGATTGTAGAATACAGGGCCCAAAATGTAATTACTCAATGTGAGTAACGTATTCTGAATACTTTGGGTTACTTAGCATATTAGTCATGCTTTTCACAACTACATGAATGTAGCAATGACATCCTGCAAATTCTTGTTTGTTTTTCTCTACCAATTGGCTTGTAAGCCCAAATCTCACTGAGTAGACAATTTATTTACTTTAGGGGAGAAAAGACGTATGTCAAGATAAGATGCTAGCTTGGTGGCGAGTAGCCTTCAGTAATAGTAATAAATAGCACAGCAATAGAACATTGAAAATACTGAAGTGCCATATAACTCAGGTAGCTACCACAACTAAAGCAAGGTAGTTGCAGCAGGCTAACTTTAGTTTTTAAAAAGAACTTCTTCCAGATGTTTCTTTAGGTTGGAGTCTTTTGACGCTGAGAGCAGCTTGTTTGTTGGCAGCGTTTGCATTGCACGGTCAGATTTCGCTCATCCCTTTCTTCTTTAAATATGAAGTGGTGGAATTTCCAAATAAGAAATGCATTCCTGCCTGTGCACTGCTGGCGCTGTTGTGCTGGCTCCAGGTCCATTGTGTAACTGACACCATCAACATACACAGAATGCTTACATTAGTCTCTTATTGCGTGTTTTGTTTGGGTTTCCGGCAATGCATTTAATTACCAAAATTAGAAACGGAAATGACCCCCATGAAATCCATTTATTCCAACAAAGTAACTGCATTGTAATTATCACCTATTTAAACCGTATCTGTAACAAAATACACTCATATTTTGTATTTTAAATACATAATGCGTATGTATTCCATTATCACGTATTCCATTACTCTCCAACAATGTGTATTTTCTTTACCTCAAACTGTTTTACCACGAAGCTCAACTCAGTTAAATGCTGTCATGTAATCCTCCTGATCTGTGTTTCTTAGTTACGTTCTTGATGACCACCCTAAAGTCAAATTTTAAAAAAACTAAACAATCAGGCCAGTTGACAAACCTAGAAGCAGTTCAACATTTAGACAAGCGTAAAAATGTTTTTATTGACACCTCTATAACGACTCTTTGTGACTGGTTTCTTGTCATGAAAAGATCTAGATTAAAAAAAATTACTTACTGTACTTATACTTAGAGATGGCACGATACCACTTTTTTATGTCCGATACGATATCATAAATTTGGATATCTGCCGATACCGATATGAATCCGATATAGTGTTTTTTAATCAACAAAACTGTTTTTTAAAAATATCTTGCTGCATTTTGTATAAGTTCATACT
>NW_005189527.1:0-1834 GCF_000239375.1 Pundamilia nyererei
TGTGCCACTTTAAATCTGAATTGTATGTATGTTGTATGAATGGATGTGTACTTAAATTAACAGTAAGACATACTTAAACATTGAAAATACTAAAACTCACCACCTGATAGAGGGTGATGGATAAACTTAAAGAGTAACTGTAAGTAACTCTACTACTAGCTTTTTAGCTTCTTTCAGCTTATTTTTTTATTTTAAACTGCACTAATTTGCTGTTTTGTTTTAGTCTCACTTGACTTCTGTAATTTATTCTGTCTGCAGCAGACAGTGAGAAATTTTCTTGAAAGTTGCAAACCTCAATCGTACCTTTGCAAACTGTCCTCGTTTTGAGCAGGTTCTGTACTAGTTATCATACAAGGCTTAAGTGTGAGTTAATGAAGGGAAAAGCTTAGCTTAAAAGAGAGAGAATATTTAGCTTAGCTTACATTATGAAAAACTAAGCTACCGCAGACGTACTCATTTACAAAATGAGGGAATGTATGTGTTAGCATACAGGGCTGTGTTCCTTGGGCCTAACAGGAACATTACGCTGATAACGATTGGTTCCAGTATGACCAGTTACACTTATCTGCTAAGTTGGTTGTTACAATCACCAGATTCAGCAACTCAAAGCACTTTGGCAGAATGGGGAAGAAAGGGGATTTACGTGACTTTGAACATGGCATGGTTGTTGGTGTCAAATGGGCTGTTCAAATTATTTTTAGAAACTGCTGATCTACTTGGATTTTCACACATGACCATCTCTAAAATGGTCTAAAAAAGAGGAAAATATCCAGTGAGCTGCAGTTCTTTGGGAGAAAATGCCTTGTTGATGCCAGCGATCAGAGCAGAATGACCAGAATGCTTTGAGCTCATAGGAAGGCAACAGTAACTCGAACAGGTAAAAATAAATAATTAAAGGAAACTCATTACACTGATTACAAATAGGGTATACAGAAGAGCATCTCTGAATGCACACACATCAAACTTTGAAGCAGATGGGCTACAGCAGCAGAAGACCACACTGAGTGGCACTCCAGTCAACTAAGAACAGGAAAGTGAGGCTAAAGTTCACACGGACTCACCAAAATTAGACAATAGATGCACGATAGCACTGTGGTTAGCCCCGTTACCTCACAGCAAGAAGGTCCTGAGTTCAATTACACCATCAGGATGGGGTCTTTTTGTGCAGAGTTTGCATGTTACTCCCTGTGTTTCTGTGGGTTCACCCCGGGTACTCTGGCTTCCTCCCACAGTCCAAAAACATGCAATTAGTGGAGATAGGATAAATTGCCCATAGGTGTAAATATGGGACTGAATGTCAACGCAAATGTTTTCTTTTGTCTATGTGTTAGCCCTGCGACAGACTAGTGACCTGTCCAGTGTGTACCCTGCCTCTCGCCCTAAGACAGCTGGGATAGGCTCTAGCGCCTCCCGCGCCCCTGAAAAAGCAGAAGTGAATGGATGGATTCTTGGAAAACAGTTGCCTGGTCTGTTGAATCTCTATTTTTGCTGTAGTTGGTAGGGTCACAATTAGGCATAAACAACATGAAAGCATCGATCCACCCTTGCTTAGATCAACAGCTAATCATGGTATAATGGTGTGGAGGATAGTTCTTAGCACACTGTGGGCACCTAAATACCAACTGAGCATTGTTTAAACATCAAATTCTACCTTAGTATTGCTACTGACAATGTCATGCCAATATGGACCAATATCCCTGAGGAATGTGTCCAGGAATTTACTGAAGCTATGTCACAAAAACTTACAGCAGTTCTAAAGGAAAAGGAGAGTCCAACCTGGTATTAGCGAGGTGCACCTAATAAATTGGTTGGTAAGTGTGTATAATTCATCTTC
>NW_005189527.1:2868-3792 GCF_000239375.1 Pundamilia nyererei
CCATAGACTTGAGTCTCAAGTGAGATATACCTGTTAATGAGCTTCACTGACAGGGGTTTTGACGTCAGAGACGGAAAGAGCTAACAGAGGAAGAGGTGTCAACAGTGTGTGCACAAGCGTGTTTGAGGAGGCAGGTGGAGCGGACGGGGTCAAGGGTTAAGAGGGTTCGATGGGTGGAGAGATGATGGTGATCGAATGAATGGTGCTCCGCAAACACAGCTTGCTGTCACGAGCATGCTGGAGATGTGTGGACATCCACGAAACCGTGAGAGAGGAATAAGTGGATGAGTGTGTGAGAAAGGAAGAGGAAGGAAGAGAAGGTAGACGGAGTGCTTACGAGAAGGAAAGAGTGAAGGAGGGAGGCCCTCAGTTTACTCACAGTGTTGTGATAGATTCGTCATGTTTCCACAGCAGGGGGATTCTCAGACTGTTTGTTTCCATTTTGTCGTCTGGTATTTACCTTTAACTGTAAAAATGTAGCTGTGTGTTAAAGATCGGGTCTATAAGAATAACTGAGACAAGACTTCAAACGAATTCTGTACATTAAGGAAAAATACTTGTTTGGCCATGTGATGAGAAGTGATATAACAGTGCTGAGAAATAAGTTTTTGCATATATTTTTTGCATATTTGTCATACTTACATGTCTTCAGATCATCAAACTCATTTTAATATTAAAAAAATTACCAGAGTTTCTAAATGATGATTTTGTTTATTAGGTGAAAAAAAGCTATCCAGACCTTCCTGTGTGAAAAAGCTAACGGTGAGATGAATTTTATGTCATACATGAAATCAGATGTATATACATGTCACAAGATGAGCTCAATCACACTGAAAAGGTGAAACGAAGATAAAAGGAGAAGAGGTGACATTCACTACCAAAATTTAAAAAAGAAAATGTATGAGATACACAGTACTGTGCAAA
>NW_005189527.1:5850-6893 GCF_000239375.1 Pundamilia nyererei
GTTACCATCATTCTGGATTTAAATCATATTTCTATCACTTTCCTCAATTATTTTCTCAATTTGTGTTTGATCGATGTAATTGTTACAATGTAACAATGGTTCTTGGCAATAAATCCTACTGTTGAAAAGCCAGTTTATGTCCGTTTAAATGGTGCCACAATTGTAAGGAAAATGCATTTGAGGGTTGAGCAGCAGAGTTGAGTATGCACTGACTCTTTGAGCTTGTGGTACCCCAGGTTGATTGACAGTGCTGCTCAGCGACAAGTCCAAATTCTGCCTATGGCAATTAGATTGTGGGGTCAAAGTGTGGGGAAGACACAGAGAATGCTGTGCTGATTGCTACACCAATACAGTAGCAGCTTTTGATTGTTTGGTGCAGCATCTCCATCACTAGAAAAACAAGGTTTGTAATCATTGAAAGCAATCTAAATGCATAGAGATATGAAGATGAGATTCTACAACCAGTGGCACTCCCACATCTCCGCAATTGAACCCTGTACTCAAAGATTCTGGCACTTGCCTCCACAGAGTGGGTTTTATTAGAAACTACCTCCAGAATTTGGGAGTTGAGAAGATGGAACGACCTGCTGGCAGTCCTGATCTTAATTTCACAGAACTCGTGGGATCAGTTTGGACATGCTCTTTGTGCGAGAGTGGCCAACACAACCACACTGCCCGAGTTGTGCAAAATGGTGGTTGAAGAATAGGATGCCACCTCACGGCAGCGTGTGACAAAACTGGCGACCAGCATGATGAGGAGGTGCCAGGCTGATGTGGCTGTGTATGGATCTTCCACAAGCTACTGAGGCCCATGTTTTATAAATGAATAAATTCTTAAATTGGCAATATGTCTTATTTCATTTAATCCCATAAAAGACACCAATCATGAGTCAATAGCTGAATAACCTGTTTGGCACTGGCAGAGAAGATATGGCAAGTTTCAACAGTCGCATCCCCTTAAATCCACATACTCAACTCTGTTGCTCAACCTTCAAATGTATTTTGCTTACAAAAGTGGCACCATTTAAGGTGAAATAAACAGG
>NW_005189528.1:0-2020 GCF_000239375.1 Pundamilia nyererei
TAACTGAAAATAAAATAAATTCATAATTATAATAAAGGTCAATCAAATGGACCAATATGGCAAGGCCATGATGATCCACTTGGTAAAATAAATCCGCTTGGCATCTTTCTTGGCTTTAAGACAACAATTCTGATGCTAAAGATCCAAACAGGACAAAAAAAAAAAAAAAAAAAAAGATTTATTGTCTTGTCATAACGTCTTGTAATAACTGTGTATTTTGGATTTGAAAACACATAGATGAGGTTAATAATGACACCATATTCTGTACCATAAAACAAAGTGCAACTCGGGACTCTTACTTGTAATGAAGCATTACCATCTTAAAAGCAATAGTATCTCCCACCAGTGATTAGAGGAAATTTTGCTGATAAATCTCCTGGACACGCCTTCAGCACAAAACAATAAATTCTCGTTCTGAGTGCCTGTTAATGCACAACAGGCTAAACTATAAACTAGGTGCGGCTGAAAGTTTATGCAACGAGAGGCAGCTTCAATCACCACACCTCATATATCTGAGCATCAGATCAACAAGATTCATAAAACAAGTTGAATAAAGTAGAACACCAATGCAATATCATCTACAGCTGGACGTGTGTTCAGTTTAAGGGGCACCATCATAAACATGTAACATATTCAGCCAACATGATTTATGGCTGTTCAGCAGTTACACGTTCAAACTAACTCGTAACCCAAGAAGAGATTAGACCCATAATGCCAACATCTCTGACTTTCCACTGAACCGATGGAGCCTGTGTAGCAGCCACCACATTCATGTAACATTGAGGGAGGAACAATTTGAGACTATGATGGGCACACTGAAAAATGTGTATTTATGTTAAGTTGCAGATGGATTTCAGCCTTTAGCTCCATATGTGAGATGTGTGGGGCAGCGTAGGCGACTGTAGGATGAAGGCAAAGATAAAGGAACAATAATTGGAGATTAACTATCTGAATTTCAGGAGCGAGACCACTCCTCCAAACAGGGCCCTTCCAGGTCCTATGTGACCCCCCCCTCCCAGTTGTACAAGCTGTTCGTTCTAGTTTTTGTGCTCCACCCTCTCTACCCTTTTTTCTCATTAGTACACGGGGATTTGTCAGGACCGGGAGCCGCTGCCAGTCACCAATGAGGCCTTCCCCAAACCATAGCTCAATTCTTGGTTAAGCCATCCGCCGTTCTCTACTAAAAAATACTGCCCAAGCTAAAATGAGGACGTGGGCCCAGCTAGTGAAACAAAAAGACTTAGGTGACATCTAGTGGCAGCAGTGAGAGACTACAAACTCAGAAAATACAGTCCACTGTATACATGAAGGAATCTGAAACAGCAGATTTTATATAAAGTGAGACTGTGAGCCATAACTGCACACTGCAGTAAAATCCCCTCACATATGAAACTAAAGCAACAGCATCATATACATGACACACACATTAGTCATATTAGTAACTCAGTCCTGAACGATGGCATCTGCTGATGTCACAGTGAGCATGTTTCCTTTGAGTGTTATGATCTGTGCACAGTCGAACAAGACCAAGCTGTCACTTGTCCTGCGATGTGGATCCAGGTGAGTATTTACACTGGGAGGGGAAATCCATATCACAGGAAAAAGGAGGAAAAAGGAACCAATAGGGAACAAGACAGGACACAAAAATGACCGTGAGACAAAGAGAGAATATTACTCAGATACTCGCATCTTTACATTGGCTGCAAATTAAATATAGAGTGATTTCAAGGTTTTATTATTGGTTTTTAAAGCCCTCTATGGTTTGGCTCCAGGTTACATTTCAGATCACCTTAGCCTGCGCCTACCCACTCAAACTCTATGTTCTTCCAGTCAGATGCTTTTCCTGGTTCCAGGCTTCTAGTTAAAATCAAGAGGTGACAAGCTTTCTCCATCGCCGCTCCGAGACTCTGGAACAGTCTTCCGTCTTTTATAAAATTCTCTTCCTCTTTCAAAATCTTCAAATCGAACTTCAAGATTGACCTTTTCAAGTCTTTCAGATCTTTTTGACAGCGCATGTGTC
>NW_005189528.1:3292-5133 GCF_000239375.1 Pundamilia nyererei
TAAATGCAGAGAGGGATTTTCCCCACGGGGACCAATAAAGTACACTTTCTTCTTGTCTGGTGGATTTTTTAGGGTTGGTCTTTAAACAAACCAACCCTAAACAGAAGCCATCAGCTGATGTGGGAAAACAAACACAAAGTTGTTGTTCCGTCAACATCTCATCAAGCTTCAGAAACACATCTCTGTCACAGGAAGCAGCAGATTAGAACGTAGAATCAGCAGAAGAACAATGGATAATAACATTAGATTATCAAGGCTAGGCAGGGGTTGTTTTTCTTTTCTGTCTCTTACAGAGGAGGGAGCAGATACCAGACGAGGTCACGAATGTACGAGGAGAATTCGCAAGGAGACAGCAAGACAGCCACGTCAGTGTGGGAGCAAGACAGCCATGGTAATCTTTGTTTTTGTCTCACTATATAAAGTTGTAGAGCCCATTTGAGGTTTATCCTTTTTGTGGAGCAGGCTGCTGGTTCACACAGAGGTCCACAGCGCTGTATACACTTGTAATTTCAACTGCTAACGCAAATGAAATCTTTTTAAATAACAGAACTTTCTCCTGAAATTCCTTCTGAAAAATTTGACACCACACTGTGATGAGCCATGTAAAGACTTTGGTGACATCTAGTGGCAGCAGTGAGAGTCTACAACCTTGGCAATCCAGTCTCTTCAGAAAAGTCTTGATTTCCTGCACAGATACAACTGCCTTGTGGTGACTTGGCCCTGTATAAATATTATTGAATGCTGAGGGCTTTCCACAGTAGGGTTGGTGTGTAATGGTTTGCACTCTGGAATCCAGTGATCTGATTTCAAATCTCATTGGTACTTCATTTGGCTGTCTTGCCCTTTGCCCCAGAGGTAAATTACCACACTTTATTTTCTTTTTATCACTTTGAAAAACATCCGTTTTCTGGGCTTTACCAGCTCTCCTCCTGGATGCTGCTACTGTTAGCCACCAATACTTTAATTTTGTAATACGTTTTTTTTTGTTTTGTTTTTTTTACAAGGAATGGGTGCATGGAACAGCTCAGGTATCCATACACTTAGGTCTATAAGATATTTGCTTGGGGCTTAAATTAATATATTTTTTTAACTTGTAAATGTTCTGTTTTTATTGGTACCATCCCTCCTTTTTAGACATGGCTCAATTTTGCTGCGTATCTATGTCAGCTTTTCGTTACTATATGTACTCCCCTTCATAAAAATAAATATCCGAGGATAATTGAAGCATCTTCCTTTTCCCAAAATGTACAACTCATAATCTTGAAAGGAACTGCAAGCAGCTTGAATCTGCAAGGAAAATAAAGTATCTGAGCTTGTTTCTCACATGAAACTTAGCATGTTCTCATTTCAATCAGTCATCCACACGTCTTTAGAGTTTCTTTTGTTTTATCAGTACAAAGTGAAAGGGAGAGAAGAACTCCTCGAGGCAACCCTATTCTGCAACACTTACGTGTCAGAAGCTTGCCACCCACCTTAACTCTTTGCAACCTCCTTGTCAAAAAAAGATCAAACATTTGATAATTAAGGAATTCACTTCTAAATTTATGATCTTTGGAACACCAGGCACACATGAATAGAATCAAACAGACCTGAAATCATCAAACAGAATCCCATGATGAGCTTTTGGGTCTGATGGCATATTTGTTGTCCATGTAGGCCATGGGTATCAAACATGCAGCCCAGGGGTCAGAACCAGCTAGACAAGTAGGCCGGCCTGGCCCACTGGAGGAATTTCAATTTTGCACTTTTAACTTTATTTTCAAAGGTTTTGCTGACTGATAAAGAGCTTTTGTCTTTCGGGTGAACCAGTTTTTGTCTGAGCGTGTTGCTGGGTCTGAAAT
>NW_005189528.1:5423-6891 GCF_000239375.1 Pundamilia nyererei
ACTCCCACTAGGTTCATATCTGGGACTCTCCACCATTTGACCTTAGAACTGAAGAAGCTTCTCGGATGAGAGGTGAAACGTCTTCAAGTAACTTAAAGAAGTCCAGACGCTTTTCTTTGCAAGCTCCTTTGACCATAATCTTGAAAGTAAACTTAGTTTCACTGGTCTAGCTGTGTGTGGCCTGTGATTTAAAACTAACTAATTAACTTTTTATTTTGTTCCCATTCATGAGCTTCTGTTAGATCAGCTGCCTGTGCAGAGAGACAATGTAGCAGCATGTGGGCAATAACTGTGTCTGTTAACGTTCCCACCTGCAGACACGAGGATTCTCATTTTTACTTTTTTATTAAGCAGAGTCATTTGGGCTGGGCCACGTAATTGCTGAATGAATGTTTAATACTTCTGCTTGTATCCTGTAGTCTGTAGGAAAAACTGGACCCACACGCAGGATGTGCAGAACAAAGACAGTGGATTTATTTATTTATAGTGTAGTCATGATGCCCCTCGAGGCAGACGTGTTTGGTTGCTCCGCTCTCAGATACTGACTTGTTGTTTGTTGTTGTTGTTTGTTTTTTGTTCTTTTTGTGCTTTGTGTACTGTCAACATACCTGAGACAGGCACTACTGGACATCAGCAACTCACATAATCTTCTGGACTTCACCTTCCGTCGAAGCTTCAAGTCATTGTTCGGCCCGGTAGCCACCTCCACCACCACCACAACACCACTCCCCCACTCTCACTAGGCCCTAGTGAGTCAGCTGACCCCAGGAGAGTGCTTCGAAGATGGCAACGTAAGCGAGGCAAGAAGGGGGGGCTCCATGCTAGGTTAAAAGCTTGGGCTAGCCGACCACCATTACCCAGCCTCCTGTTGGCCAATGTGAGGAACCTGGAAAACAAACTGGACGAATTACGAGCCAAGATCACAACACAGGAAATTAGATAATGCTTCACTCTTATTTTCACCAAGACCAGGCTCTCAGTCAAAGTCCCAGAGTGCGCTGTTTAGCTGCAGACTCACTCCATATACTGAGGAGACCGGACTGCAGCCTCCGGTAAGGCTGTCGGGGGAGGTGTGTTTGCGTTCATTAACAACTCGTTGTGCGGAGACGTGCAGATGGTCCAGAAGCACCGTTCACCAGACGTTTGGCCAGACACAGCTGTGTTTTCCTGTGGGATCCCTGTGTTGATAGGAGTTATGTGGGTAGTTCAGCTTCACCACTAGGGGGCTGTCTAACCAAATTGTGATATATACTGTGTCGTAGAAGCAGCGGCAGGTTATGTTTACGTACATGGATGTGAGCCACGTTAAAATAAAGAAGCTTGCTAACTACTACGGATGTTTTATTGAAAACACGACATGGTACCAGGAGTGAACCAGTAAAGCCGGTCATCATGGACAGTGTTAAGCCACCAGATGCCGTCAACTGGAACGGAAATGTGGACTGTGAGTGGCGAACTTTTAAACAGC
>NW_005189529.1:0-6890 GCF_000239375.1 Pundamilia nyererei
ATCTTTATTTTGTGCACAGACCCTGCTGGAAGTCACGTAGGCATTGAGTTGTTATTTACAAACTGACTTTTTGTGAAAGCATTCATGGCATGTGCAGCTCAGGCTGATGGGATTTTCTCATCCTTCGTCTGAAGGTGTACCAGAAGGTCTGAGTGCCGACGGGCAGAGGAGAAGAATGGCTGGTTGTGGAGCCCCAAGCAGCAGTGTGTCAAGATTGTATCCTTCTCTCCTTCAAACCTTTCCTGCAGAAAGACCGGCAAGGTACAGCTCTGTTTATTCCTCACTCAAACTGTCTCTGACTTCCTTTGTTCTCTTTTATTGTCCCTCTTTTCTCTGCAGTACCTAACTCCACTTACATGCAGAGACTGAGTAATAAACTGGGAATCAAAGACCTCGAGCTCTAGGTCTTCCAGTTCTGTATTGATCCACCCAGAAAAATCCAAACTGTCTTATTATAACCTGCGTGGCTGATTGTCTGAAGATGGAGAGCCTCTTCCTATTCCCCCATTTTTTACTTCTTCTGTGTTCCTGCCCGTCTGACTCACACATGAATTCCCATCAGCAGCATGTCACTCCTTTCTCTTTCTCAGTTTCTTTCTTTAAAAAGAGAAACAGTTTCTTTATTATAACTTTGGTTACACAGAGATACAAATTCAGTGAGATGTTACGGGCTAAGAAGCCACAGTTTCCAGTCAGTATGTTTTTGTCTGTCCAGGTGAACATCAATATTCCCTCCCTTCCTACCATTGGACACTCTGACCGTCTGCAATGCAAGATTGAGTCTTTCCAGAGTAACGGCATCATGTCAGACTCTGGTGAGGTCTCCTGTGATCTGCCCCAGCCTGGGCTTATACCAAAAACACCTGAGGGCCAAGGTATGGTCTCTTTAATTACCCTGCCATGTTTCTGTCGTCTTTAAGGTCTAATGTCTGTGCTTCTCCATGATGGTTAACGCTGCATTACTAACTGGCCAAGGTGGGAAATGGGCTGAAAAAAACATGAGGTTAAGTTAATGTCAAATGGCAAATTCTCCATCATTTTGTTGAAGAACTTACAGTGTCCAAAAAATTTGCACCAGAAAATTGCACGAAATCAACACACTAATCTAATTTAAGCTTTATTATTTCAGTTTATAGTTTTTTGTATCAGTAGTCAGCAAACATCTTGCCCAAAACAAAGTGAGTCCCATAAAAAAAGTCCTTTATAAAACAAAACATGAAACTTTTTTTAAATACAGCTCAAGTTTTGGCTTTTATACACTAATATGCAGTTCAGGCAGTTAAATAATCACAACTGATTATTTAACTGATTCTGAGGAGATTTATCAAAATATTTAATCGCTCTGTTTTTTGTCTTTAAATGTACAAGCATACTTCACATCTTTTATATGATAAAACTTGTATTCACATAAACAGCTAGTGTATCACATTTTAACCACTGTTTTACTGTATCTTCAGACTTTGTGGCCGTGGCTATCAGGATCTTTGTGAATGAGACTGTGGAGTTGGCCACGCGGGAATTCATGTTCTACAACTGTGCTGCCACAGTGAGGAAATCTGAAAACACACCGTGAGTCAGGCTGTTAATCTTTCAGTTCTGCTCTGTCACTCAGTGAAAATACACAGTGACATGGAACACAGCATCATCTGACAACCTTGATGTAAATGTATCACCGTGCATGAGCAGATGAGAGATCAAGGCTCTGTTTGTAAATTGTGATGCATGGTGGTTTTGAATGCACCTCTTGCATTTTCGCTCCTGCTTCTATTACCAAGCCGAGGAAATTGCCTCAGTTTCCTTTTCATTAATCAAAAAAAAAAGTCGATCCTGGCTGTTTTTTTCCCCTCATTTTTTTCTGCATTTCTTTCACACAGAGGAACGTGTGATGAACGAGCTTTGCTTATGTGAAGTTGCAGAGATCCATTTCATTGTCAGCAACATAGATTTTTGTGCCGGACGCTCTCTGATGAGTTTGCATGTTTTAGATGTTGTTTGTGTGTGCTTTTGTGTGTGCATGCTCTACCCTGATTGTGCATGTGAAAGTATTTCCTTATCCAAGTTGGTGCATATTTCTGTGTTTTCAGGTGCATGTCATGTGTAAGCAGTCAGTGGGGATGTCAGTGGAACACGCAGGACCACACCTGCAGCGATGCGGACAACAGCGTGGTTGGTTCCCACATCATCAAGCACCGTCAGGTTAGTTCTTTCTGACAGGTCAAGGACTCTTTCTGTCATGTATGTGTATGATAGATGTGGAGAACGACTATAGCACAAGTTTTAAAGGACACATCTAAACTTTACATGTGATTCACCGCTTGAGTGGTCCAAACTCCTCCTGAAAAATTAATAAATACACAAATCCCACTATCAGCTGCCACCATCTTGCATGACAAACGTTGCAGGGTGGAGGATATCAGATTCCACATCAGCGGATGTTTCAGCGATATAGTTATCTGTCGCCACAGATGAGGGTGTCCGTTAAGTGGTTAGCATGTTTAAAATGTAAATTATTAAAGTATCTAATTTGTTTTCATTCTGTTTCAGAGCGCAAACTGTCCTCGGTTCGAGAATCCAGATCCTGTGCTCATCCCTGTGGGCTACAAGACTCGAATCAGCTTTGAAGGCATAAATCTGAAACATTACCAGGTAAACTGGCCCCACTCCACCTCCAACATGCATCTGAGTTTCTGTTTGTGGATTTCCCTTGGACAGGAGGAAAAAAAAAAAAAAGAAAAAAAAAAAGGTCGATTTTTAGGCTAAAAGAAAGGAGAATGAGTTAAACTTGTTTCTTTTTTTTCTACTCTTGCATCTGTTAATGAGGGGTTTTAAATTGGCTATAGGTGTAAGTGTCAGACTGTATGGTCGCGTTTCTCCTGCAATTGAAACCTCTACAAGTTGTATCCTACTTCCTGTCCCATGACAGCTGGGATTGGCTTCAGTCCTCCCACTAATCCCCGCTGTGTGGGATAGGGAATTAAGAAAATAAAGTAATGCATCTGTATGATTTCACAGAGATGGGGTCCCCCATATCAGGTGTACAGTTCTGGCTGTAAGCGATGATACGGCACTCTTACCAACTATTTAAATGTTGCAATTAGAAAGAAAAAAAGTAGCTTAAAAGGGAGTGAAAGGAAGCAAAAATAAATAAATAAATTTTTTTTTAAAAATGGCTCGTTTAGACACACGGGACCGAGTGGTCTGTAATGAACTGAACTCACGCGCAGAAACCCAGAACAGAGACAGCAGATGGTTTAAGGCTTAAGCTCTGGAAACGTGGCAAGGACAAAAGCAATAAAACGTGGCGAGGGGAATGCAGAACTGGGGCGAGGGAATGGGGCCTGAGATGCCAACTGGAGCTGGGCAGGAAACAATCACACTGAAGAGAGAAGACAGTGGAGTTAGGGAGGTAGTGGAAGTAGCCCTGAAGTGGTAAGCAGTTAAGTATAGCAATTCTTACTTGCAGTAGGTGGAAACAGACAGTTGAGACGGGGTGAGCCAAGATGAATCCAGAAAATGAGTTGATGACAAACTGGCAGTGAATGAACGTCAGCGTGTGGCTTAAATCACTCTGGCTTGATTGCCTGCAACTGGCTCCAGGTGTGCAGGAGCTGGAGGAGGTGGCCCTGCCCAGGGGCAGATCACAGGTAGGTTCAGGAGCCTCATAAAGCTAACCACCGCGGACCATGACAGAATGAACTTTGGGGGCCACACCAAAGTCCAATATAAGATAAATAAGGATTATTTTGTCTGTGAATCATGCAAAGCTACTCTGGTAAAGTTTTGGAAATGGAAGTAATGACAATAGTTCGCCTTTAAGGCTGGAGTTTTCTGTTGGAAGAGGGCTTAAAACGCACTTTTTACCATTCAACCGTAGCGAACAGGTGTGAGGACACCCAACTTTGTGAACAGAATTACTCAAAAAAATCTTGTGAATACAATAACTCAAGACGGACGTCTCCTTGGATGTTTAAACTTACCATAGGCAAATCTAGGAAGTTAAGGGGTGGCACTGGGGACCGTCAGTATTTTTGTTTTTGTCATGATTATGCAGAGTATCTTTCCACATGAATAACATTACAAATCCCAATTCTTTTACTATCAGACAGCAATATAAGCTGTAACAGTTCACTTAGTTGTCACAACATACATCTTGAGCATTTTCTTTGAATGTGTGAGTTCTGATGGACTTTATTGGTGCAGGTTCCCGGGGATCCATTCATGTTTCATCAATCAAGGTTTTGACAGCTGATCTTTCACAGCTGTGAAAATCAAAACGTGTAAGCCCTGTGTGAAGGTTTTATAATCACACAGCTTTCTGGGCTGTTTCCTTTTGGTTGTTGTGTGTATATGTTCAGTGTTGCTGATTTGATTTTACACACTTGAGTAGGATCAGAGAAACTGCAATTGTTTCCATGCTCTATACAAAGAAGAGCATCAGAGAACAGTACTGTAAAAGTATGATCAGCATGAATACACATCAGCATTTTTGTGTTTGTTTGTGTGGTTCTGCAGGGTCATCATTTCACCATTGGCAGTGAGCTGATGACAAAGGAAGAAGATGTCTCGTTTGAGGGGGGACCATTCTACACATTCAGTGGCTTCAATGTGAGCATGACCCCTCGTTTGACATTTGTCTTGATGCAACACACTCAACACAGGTCTTTGCACTGTGACTGGTTTGTGGTCCTAGTATTCAAAGTACAACCTAGAAATACACTGAAAGAGTGAATGTATATATTCTGCAGCAAAAAAACTGTGTGAAGACTTTCTGTTTGTGAACAGCTGTATTTATGTTCCACATTTATAAAAGAAGTCAACCTTTAGCCTTTTTTCACATTCCCTTTGATATTCTCTAGCTCCCTCTAATGGACATGCTCCCCTCGCTGGAGAGTTAAACACCATCTCCACATTGTGAACTTTGTGATTGGGAAGCTCAAACAGTGCTTAGCCTCCAGCTATGTTCTTTTCCAACATTGATTTCTGTAGCTGAAAATCTGCCAGACTGGGTATATATTCTTTTTTCTTTCTTATTTTCCCTTGGCGTGGGGGAGCAGCAGCCCACACTGTTTGCAGAGAAGAGCTTAAGTGCCATTAATCACAGGATTCTGTATTAATAATTCATTTTCTTCCAATTTCTTAGTTTTTCTATGATAAGTCACCGGAGACCAATGTTCTGTTCTACGTGAAGGACAAGGAGTCTGGCGAGAAGATGGACAGCACGGTGAACGGTGTGTCTTCACATATTAATGAGGAGATTTCATTTTAATGCCCTGTGTGTACACAGCAAGTCCCACTGTGGGGCTTCAGCTGGATTTAAGGAAGCTACCTTTAATCTGCACTTGAAAATGACAAAACATTACTGCACAATCTAACAGCTTTGTACATGAAGGATTCAGATAAATGTATGTTACTGCAGGAGTCACTTGAAATTAGATTGTCCATCAATTTTTCATTGAAGATGCAAGAATATGCTCTTTGAATGTACAATAACATAATATTGTTTTTGTTTCCTCACTATTATCTCCACAGTCACACTGTACAACTGTGCCGTTGAGAGGAACGACTGTAGTCTTTGTAAGAACGCCGACCCAAAGTACAAGTGTGTGTGGTGCAGCAAGAAGCTGGCGTGTGTGTATGAGAAGCTCTGCGATCCTCTCCCCAGCAACACAGAGTGTCCCGACCCTGAGATCACCAATGTGAGTCGTCACAGTGCTGTCATGACTTCATGTTTACCTTTGAAATGGAAACTGTACCTTCTTTAAAATCTTGTGATTGGATGTAAAAACACATTGACTGTGGTGATTGGACTGAGGTCTTCACTGGCCGTGTATTTTTCTTCCACAGAGGAGTTGGGAGTGTGTTTCTCCTTGAGAGTGTGCGGCGCTGTTCCTTAGCACATGTCGATCGGATCAATTCTTTGTTTGTTCACCTAATTGTTCGTGCCTCTTTGTCATTGATAAAAATCCATCAGTAATTGTGTTTATATCATTCTGACAGAGGCTATCACCTAACCCGCTGCAGCCTGACAGACAGAGATACTGCAGATAAATCACCATGACTTTGTATGTTGTTGAGATTCAACTTAACAACTATACAGAGGATTGCAGTGAGATTTTCTGAAGACATTGAGAGTCTGCAGTGTTGACCTTTATGGTTTTATTATTCATAGACACTTGTGCCCATGTTCAGGTTAAACTTTCAGTGTCCAATACCATAACAATACCATAATAATAACATAATAATAGCAGGAAGCACACGTACAATCAAGGACACGTTGCAGTAAACATCATACCTCCACTTGGCCTTGAATGTTAAATACTTAAGTCAGCTCAATAGTGGTTAAACAGACTGTGTAAATCTCTTGTATGTTCTTATTGCACAAATAATCTGGTTAAATCCATTTCCAATCCCTTCTTCCTATAAACACCCTCCTATTACATCTCCACATCCAGATCAGCCCTCTTTTCGGCCCCGTGCTGGGAGGCATCTCCATCACCATCAGCGGCTCCAACCTCGGCATCGATCAGGGAGACATTAAAAGCATCACGGTGGCTGGGAAGCCCTGCATTCATGAGCCAGAAAAATACTCCGTCTCCAAAAGGTAAAGTTGCCCACATGCAGTTGTGCACTATGCACAGGAAATGTAACCCACCTGGAGGCCATTCAAATGGCATATGGACAGGTTTTATCAAGTCTCTTTTTAAATGTTGTATACTTAACTGTGTTAGGAATACTTCCCTTTTGCTCAGGATAACCTGACTACAGGTTTTAATTAGCTCATTCTACAACTGTATTGATCTGAGTCTCCAGACACAGTTTGATTTAGAGACAGTCACAGTTTCCAGAGGGAAATGTCAGTAGTAGAAGTATTCACTTTTTTTCCTTTTCTT
>NW_005189530.1:0-1764 GCF_000239375.1 Pundamilia nyererei
GGTGGGCCTCCTGAACTGCACCGCTGCTGCCTTCTACACGGCCGGCCTCCTGATATGAGATGGCGTGGCCTGTTGTGTTGCCGCCCCTCCAGGCCGACCCCCTGAACTTTGTTTGGACTTTTGTCATGTGCTCCAGTGTTTCCTGTCGGCTGTTTTGTTTCCTGTTCTGTTTGTTGTGATTTGGCGCTATATAAATAAAATTGAATTGAATTGAATTGATCATCATAGTCTCTGAGTTTCTTAGTTTGTCACAGTATTAGTTTTCCCAGTTTAGTTATAGTCTAGTCACGCTATCCCTGCTTTGTACATGTTGTCTTCAGCCATAATAAAGGCTCGCTTTCAGTTAAGTTCACTCCAGTCTACTCTCGTGTGTACGCACCTGGGTCCATTACACACACCACCGCACGGTCTGCCTCCTCAGATCGTGACAGTACATTATATTGTTGGGAATGTTAAATGCTAAAGTGAAGAAAAGGTTTGATTTCACTCATGACTGAACATGTTGTTATTAACCATAGCGGGCCACTGTAAAGAGTCAATTAACTTTTATAGAGGAAAAAAGCCAAAAAACTCTATTAATATCTATGGATAACAGGGGAATGGTAGACTTGTCACACTCAAAATGGAGATATGTAATGATAAACACTGGTCCCCGTCATTTAGGTGCCTTCATTGAAATAGTCAATAATTTAGAAAAGTAGAGATATAACCGACAGGGGCATGTGCTGAGAGGTGGTGCTGCACAAGAACAAGAGCAAAATAAAGAAAAATTATTGTGTTTAGCTTTGATAAATTCAAATTAAAATGTACCATTACACGCAGAGGATCAATATGAAGTTTGATATATGCTAATTTTGTGTGTAAGTACATGACTGGTGACTGTTCTGTCCTGAGCTTTTGTTTTTACAGCACCCACTTGACCACACCAACAGTTCTCGCCACCAAAAGGGGTACTTGCAAAGAATAGGGAGGAATATCATCAACACTGGGAAAGGTAAGCCCCGAAGGGGGTGATAACACCATAACTTTCACTTATGGTCAAATTCTCAAAATTTGACCCCAACCATGAAAAATTCTTCAAACATTTAGAGACAGAGTGGAGTTCTAGATAAACATAATGTCGCAAAGCAAATAAGGATGGAACATTGGAATCGATAAGATGGTGAAATAACACGCAGTAAAATGTTGATCATGTTGATTATGTTTATTCCAGTGTGCAGAGCAAGGTTATTATCATTAACAAAAACTAACGAAATAACGACAACTAGAAGTGAAAAAACATTTTCGTTAACGGAAATAAAAATAAAAACAAAAACAGAAAACTAACTAAAACTGTAATGAGTGTTCAGAAAACTAACTAAAATTAACTGAATTCATAGCAAAATGTGTTTAGTTTTCATTGATGTGTGTGTGTCCTACAATAGTCAAGGGTGAAAATGAAGTTTAGTTTCCAGATTTTTTTTCTTGCTGTCTAATTATGCCAGCAGGTGGCAGTACGTTAGTCGAGTCGTCTGTGTTGCTGCCAGTGTTGCCAACTTAGCGACTTTGTCGCTATATTTAGCGAGTTTTCAGACCCCTTAGCTAAAAAAAGACGTGAAGGCGTGTATCACTTTTACTCTCAACAAGCAGCGGGTGCTGTAACGCAGTCAGTTCTTCTTTTACTCTTTTACTCTTATGCTGTTTTGTGGATCACAAGGTTTAAAACTACTTATAAACACACACACACAGTAACTCCACCAGAGCGCCTATTTCGGGTCACTTTTG
>NW_005189530.1:3457-4607 GCF_000239375.1 Pundamilia nyererei
TTGCAGGTGTAACCATGATCATTTTTATACATATTGCAGTTTGTTGCTCATTATAGAGTTGTGCTCAAGTTAATAAGGGTTAAAAGCTACAGTCAGCACGATGTTTGGCTGATCTATGGACTGGAGTGACTTTGGGCATGGAAGGCCGCACGCACTTACATAACACTGATATCATGCTTTTCTTTGTAATCTTTTATTCAGTTATATCTTTTGCTAAGTTTTACGTAGTGGCAGTTGATTAAACATCATCCATTTAATATTACATGCCTGATTCAGAGCATTACACACAGATAACTTAACAATCTGCAAAACCTTGTAGCTGCAATGTTGTGTCTCCATAAGGGACAGTTGGCTCCAGGAGATAAGTGGGAGTCAGGGCCTGTCCTCGAGGAGGAGAGAATGTTCCTTTGCTGTGTCTAAAGTTAGTCAACAGGTTCATATTGAAGTGAATTTCATATTAATACAGGTTTCGTTTCTTGGCAATTCTGCGGACGCAGGCTCTGGGCGGAGCCAGGAGTTGAACAGATCTAACATGACAATTAAATTGATTTCATTCCCTGGCACAGGATGACAGGACTGGAGCAACGACACTGGATAGGAGAAGGTCTGATACTTTCTAAGATATGAGGTCACTAACCTTTTCTTTTAATTTTCTAGCTCTGTTGATTTGACACATGGGAATGTGTCAAAAAAGGGGGGAAGTCGAGTTTTAACATCAAACAAGGGTTATGTGAACATTTTTATGACTTCATTTGTGTTTTTAATAACTTAGGTATGGTAAAGCTTAAGCTAATAGTGACCCAAGAGGTTTCCAGGCTTTTTTAGAGAATCAGTGAGAAGCATAAATCATTATTTCCATGTTTAAGCATTAATCCTTGAAATGAACTGAATAGCGTTTAGATGATAAAATGCCTGTGTTCATGAGAAGCTGAGTACCACACTGGAGAGGAAACCGTGGGACGGTAGGCGGAAGGAAACACATGATTTTTGTGACAAGGGGGGCAAATGTTAGGATTAAAAATGGCTAATTTGTTTTTGATGTCTTTTGTTAAAATGAGTGGTTTTAATAATTTTCAGACACACCTTGCAAATGTGCTTTTAACGAGTTGGCACTCGGTCTTTTGGAGGTCATAAGCTTCGTTCGGCGTGA
>NW_005189530.1:5477-6887 GCF_000239375.1 Pundamilia nyererei
GTTGTTATTACTGATTTACAAAGACCACGTGTGCTGTGCATAAAATTCTACTGCTTGTGGCTTCTTGTGTATGAAGTCTGAAAACTTTCATTGAAGACTACAAACTCAGGCCAGCTGGGTGACTGTGAAAAGGGAGTTCAAAACAGAAGACATTGGGACACCACCAGCCTGTTTATGTTACCATACTTTTTTCCCCACTAAGCAAAGACCCTAAGCATACTAGTTTTATTGCGAGAAATATGAAGGTAGAGACTCATGTGACCATAGTCTGTTGGATCCCTGGGACCAGAATGGGCAACAGTTAAGCAATTTTAAGGATTAAATTTATTAAGGAAAAGATTTTTTTCCAAAAGTCTAATTCTTTGAACGTCATTGTTTTAACTTTTCTCAAGATAGCAGAATTCACAGATTTCCAGTCTGAAAACTTCTTTGGAAGACGATTTCCTTGGTATTATACTGAAACATTCACCACATCAACAACACCTGTCACACCCATCATCATCAACTGCACCTTTGTTTCACATGAATTTGATGTGCAAATCTGGCCTTAACCAGCAGTTTAGGAGCAACTGTAGACCTGAACTACAGGTCTACAGGTCTAGGTATTTGTTGTGCCTGAAAATGAACAAATAAATGAATGAATGAATGAATGAACTGCCCAGGAAAAACTGACAAATGGCAGACAAGATTTCTTTTAAAAATTGAATTGGTACTAAAAGGAGAATAGAGAAAATACGTAAATATTAGACACATAAGACACATAACAGCTTCTCAGCAATATTTTGATCTACTATTATTATTATTATTATTATTATTATGACTAATAGAAGTAGTAGTAGTAATAAAAGTGCATTTTCTTCTGACTTGTTTTTTGTTTACTGCTTTTGTCATAGCAGGATACGCTTGGGGTCACAAATGGTGAGACAGAGCAATGATAATATACACAGAATATGCAATATTAGGATATATATGTAGCAATACATTGCAAATTTACAGGTTATGGGTATTTACAGTTGTATTACGTTGTGTGGAATTGTGCAAAATTGCAAATTTACAGTTATGGGTAAACAGTTTGACATATTCGGTGATTCAGTGGCCTGATGGCCTGTGGATAGAAACTGTTTTTTAGTCTGGGTGTCCTTGCTTTCACACTCCTGTAGCGTCTACCAGATGGCAGAGGAGTGAACAATGTGTACTGTGGGTGGGTGCTGTCCTTGATGATGTTGTGTGCCCTTTTCCTCACTGAATGTTGTAAATGTCCTGTAGTGGTGGTAGGGGTACTCCTCAGATGTGGTGTGCCGTTTTGACAACATGCTGGAGAGCCTTCCTGCCCTGAGTAATGCAGTTCCTGTACGACACTGTGATGAAGTTTGTCAGGATACTCTCCACTGTGCATCTGTAAAGCTTGCT
>NW_005189531.1:0-3413 GCF_000239375.1 Pundamilia nyererei
GTTCTCTTAGTAAATGATTTTTTTGATCAACATATTGATTCATTCAGCCTTACAAAGACCTGCTTATAGCAAAAATGAATAAATGAGTATAAATGAATAATCCCCCCGTCATACTCCCAGACTCTGCGGCGCTCAGGCCGAGGCAGATACAAATCTGTCACTCCAGCTTATTTTTCAGCCAAAGACCCAGAAAACGTTTTAATTCATTTGAAAGCCTGACTCTTAGCCGTGTACACATAACTCAATTAAATACAGTTTTATTTATATTGCTCCCATCACAACAGCAGTTCCCTCACGGCGTTCTATATTGTAAGGTAAAGATCCTGCAATAATCAAGAGAATTTCATTTGTTGTTTTCTATGATCCTTCTGGCCCTTACTTTTCTTATCTGATTTAGTGCTTACTTACTTCAACACTGCACTCAGTCTATTATTAGATTCAAATGACTTCTTTCAAAATGTAAAACAACTCAGTCACCACTTCTGTTGCACTCTGTTTCTCACATAGAAACTGGACATTTAACAGTGTTCTCTGCAATTCGTGTTTTATCCGATCATTTCTTAGTAACAGCTCATTTACAATAATGAATTACACAGCAGTGGGGAGTACATTTCCTTACAGTAGGTCTTTTTAACTAGGTTCATGTTGACAAAAAAATCAGAGTTCTGTTGGGCTAAGCATTCTTTAACCTTACACTTAACTAGGAATGACTTCATGACTTCATAGTAAAGTTTTAAGCATTACAAATGATTACTCAGTGGACTCATCTCTGTGCTTGTTTATGCTGCATTTCAGCTGCAGCATTCAATACTGTTAATTAGTAAAGAGGCCCCAGTTTGTCCATGTAAATATCCTCTTCACACACTGAGGTTAATTATGGAGTACCACAGGGTTCTGTGCTGGGGCCACTTCTATTTATACATGCTTCCCTTAGGCAGCATCATCAGAAGACATAGCATACATTTTCACTGCTATGCAGATGACACCCAACTCTATCTCAATTCAATTCAATTTTATTTATATAGCGCCAAATCACAACAAATGTCGCCTCAAGACGCTTCATAGATACAGAGAAAAACCCAACAATCATATGACCCCCTATGAGCAAGCACTTTGGCGACAGTGGGAAGGAAAAACTCGCTTTTAACAGGAAGAAACCTCCAGCAGAACCAGGTTCAGGGAGGGGCGGGGCCATCTGCTGCGACCGGTTGGGGTGAGAGAAGGAAGACAGGATAAAGACATGCTGTGGAAGAGAGACAGAGGTTAATAACAGATATGATTCAATGCAGAGAGGTCTGTTAACACATAGTGAGTGAGAAAGGTGACTGGAAAGGAAAAACCCAATGCATCATGGGAATCCCCGGCAGCCTACGTCTATTGCAGCATAACTAAGGGAGGATTCAGGGTCACCTAAATCCTCCCTGAGTAATAAAAGTATAATATTAAAAAAGATATTAAACATGTGTGAAAGGAAAAGCACTACAGAGTACTATAGTATTTAAAGCATGTCCAATAAGCTGTTTGGTCAGTAAGACTGGAACAGAGCTGCTACATTAATGATGTCTAGTCTATTTGAAGCCAGGAAAGAAAGCTGGATTGAAATAATAATCCATATTTAATACAGATGCTCACAGAGGAAACATGAAGACAGAACCTGAACCATAACCTGCTCCAGAGCATGACCCCACTAAGAACCGATCCACCTACATCGTACTCACGTGACCCGATCAAACAGGATCCTTATAGTGCGGGCCTCAGTGGTTGGGCGTTTGAGGAATGTCCCGTTCTTATCCAATAGGAGTGTTTAACAGTCCGAGTAAAATCTGTAATTATGTTTCAAACTTACAGAAGCTAAAGCAGAAACTGACAAAGCACACACAGTTTGTGACAGGGTCCATCTTTACTCATGAGAAACTCTGCCTCTGTTGATTTCATACACAGTCATGTTACTGACCTGTTGCTTAATTAGTGGTAAAATATTCCTCTGCTGCTTCTCTTTAATGCCATGTACATTTCCAGGCTTCTCCACTTTCTTTATGTGTTTCTGCCATCAGCTTCAAACGCAGCTAATATTTCTCACTGCATAACAAAACGTTTCAGTTTAAACATTTGTTGTTTCCTGTGATCTGCTGTGAGGAGAATATGGGTTTAGGAGATTTGCAAATTTGGTTGTTGGGTTTTTTTACATTTTCTTTACATTTTAGCCAACTTATTTTGGAATCGAGGTTGTACAAGTAATCCCTGTGAGTGACTGATCTAAACGTTTTTTACTCTTAGTTCTGTATGATGTCTCAGAGAGTGGACATCCTTCACAGGGATTATCTGAGGCTCAGACCTCGAACTGTGAGGACAACAGCCAAACTCAGCGACTGTTCAAAGCAGCCGATTAGACCAAAGTAGTCTGACTTTGCTAAATGTAGTCTAACTAATAATCTTTGTGTTAAAACTCGCTGAGCTGAAAACAGCCACACCACAAGTTTTAGTGTCAGTCATGATTCAGCAGCTTCATCAGCAAACAGAATTGTTTTAGACGTCACTGATGATGTCATTTTTTACCTAATTAAAAAATGTTTCATTTTTAGCCAAAAGGTAATTTAATTTAAAGTGAATCAATAACATCTGAAAACATGTATCGAACCTCCGAGAAAATATTGTTGCATTTTAAAACAGCACTACATTACTGTAGTATTACAGTGCACAGTTGCTGGAACTGTTATGGCAAATGGTCAGTTCATTAAAAATCAATGTTACGCATCATTAATGACTTAGTATTTATATTGAACACATCATTCTCAGCCAGCTGGACGTCTGATCTTTGCTGCCTTTCCTAGGGCTGATATTTCCACCGGGGTGAAGGCAGCTTGCTACTTCGTGTTCACCTTGTCAGACTTATTACGTGACATATGCTCCTCACTACTAAAACAGCCGTTTGCTTTATGCTGATTGTGTGGTTGGTGAGCTTTGCCAAGATAATCCCCTGTGACTGTGGAGACTGACTGTGGAGAGTGCTAGGGGCACACTCACATTTTACTACTCTGCTCCAATGAGAAGATGGGAACTAGATCCTTTCACCACCCTTTGGGGCATTTTTAATTTAACTATCTACCAAAATCTGTCTTGCTGTAGGATTAACTGTATGAAAAGCTCATCCCAGAAGTTTGAGCTTCAGTGTTGATGAGTGAAATCACAGTATTATTTAGTATTTTTATGTTAGCACTAACCATCAGATATATGTGTAATCAGTGTGCCCGCTGGAAGGTTCAGCTGGTCAACGCGTTTGCAGGTTTCAGTTGTCTTGGTGTTTAGTAGTTAGACGCACTAATGCAGCCGCACAACTCTTTCTTTTCCAAATACATGAATGATTCAGTCATAAAGTTTCTCTTCTCTGCTGACTCAAAGTGTGATTGCACACA
>NW_005189531.1:4407-6886 GCF_000239375.1 Pundamilia nyererei
TGTTTCAGTGACTCTGGTTCATCACCTTCAGCTCCACCCAGTCCCTGTTTAATGACCATAAATTCATCTTTTCTAAAATGCTGCTCTTGTTGTAAAGATCTGTTTCCATGTTTGCACAGACAAAGAGGCAGGGATGACAGAAGTGGTGGGGTGAGGTGGGGGGCTCTCAAGCTGCCATCCAGACCTGCTGCTGCTGTTGGCTGTTGGGATGCTGGGCTTTCCTGTCAGCATCACACCCATCGTCACAGCGATAATTTATGAGGCGGGAAAGAGCATCAGTGATTCTGGCGACCAGCAGCCAGCCAGGACTGCAGCGCCGTCCTTTTATTCTCCATCCTGTCACTTTCTTCTTTACTCGTTCTCCAGCCAGTAACTGCAAACACACTTATAGCCACAAGATAGAAAACTGAAGAAATACAGTAGAAATCCCAATATAAATAATATCTAAGGAGAAAAGCAGGTGAGAGCATGGGCACCATTAAAGTATATTACAGCATTTAATCACTAAAGAAGCTCGTGAAGTGCGAGAGCAACAGAGATTGATGAGGCCTGGGGCCAGTTTAAACACTGATAGCAGGACCAGAGAAGGATCTCTCATCTGTGGATATTCACGCTCCCCACAGCAGGATCTGTAATGATTGTAGTTACTCTGTAACTTTTCCCTGAACTTCAGGGGAAATTGTGTCAATCCATTATTCATAAGTTAACACTTTGCACACCTGAGCATCGTTTTAAATTTCACACTGATTCATGTGGAATATTTCATCATTGCTGAGTGTTAACTCCTTTGGAGCTCTGGCATTTCTCTCATTTCAAATGTTATCAGCCTGCTGACGGGACATTATTAATTGTAATCACCGCCTTAGATATGGCTGCAGGCACCGTCATGCAGTGAAAACCTGAATATATATAACTCACAATGTTAAGAAGATGTTAGTTTAAATAACTGCATGTAAGAACTCAGCTACTGTCAGAAAAAGAGCGTTTTTCATCCCAGACCATCTTTGGTTTCTTACCCGTCCAGCAGGTGCAGCAGGCAGAATTATGGGCTGGATGCTCTGTTGCATTAGTTTTGTTTATTCTCTTGATTTTATTATTCATATTACTGTGTTGTGGATGTTATGCTGGAGCAGACAGGTGTAAACACCAGAATGGGGAAAGAGAAGAGAGCAGAGAAAGTCGAGGGTGAAGTAAGCAGACACGCCCCCAACTGCTCCATCTGTGAGGATCGAGGCCCAGCGAGCCGCAGACCCAGGCCTCGCCATATTCACACACACAGTCACACATCCATCCACTCCACACTAAGGTGTGGACGACAACCAGCAGTGATCCCAGGGTGCAGTCCCATCCTCAGACCTATCCAACCATGGCGCCAGGCTGGTTGCAGCTAACGGGGATGTAGAAGCCCCGCCCGCTCCGCTCCCCCTGCCTGTCTGTGTTAAAAATGACCGTGTGCGTGTGTTTGTGTGAGTATGACTGTATGAAAACTTGATTGCTCTTAAAATTGATGGGAGAGATACAACACAAGCACAAGACTATTGGTCAGCAGTGCTCATCAACGCGCCAGGACCTGCAGCTGCACCCGGGAGGCCAGCTCCCCAACCTGGGGTCAGCACCTGAGGCCCCCGTCCCAGGACTGGAAAGCAGCACCCGCCCCAGTCACCCACCTGTTATCACGACCCTGGGTCACATGACTCAGCGTGTTGAATTTGAATATAAATTTAATGTTTATGTTTAAGTTCTTGGGTTAAGGTCATTCCTGTTGTGCTTGGGTTGCTGTCATAGTTCATTGGTGTGTCTTCACCTCTCTGTCGCTCGGCCTTCATGTGTTTCATGTCCGTGTCTCATTATGTTTCCTGTTTTATTTTGAAGAGGTCTGGCTTCCATGTTCATTGTGTTTAGTTCAGTCAGCTGTTTCCCCGGGTGTTTCCACCCCCCGATCACCTCCTGTGTGTATTTAGTCTGTAAGAGGTCTGTTGTTTCCCATCATGTTTCCAGGTCTCATGTGTCCATGTCAGGTTGTGTTTTAGTTCACCCACTTTAGGTTAGTTTTGCATCGGTTTGCCTTTTGTTAATTCCAGTTGCGTTCCACATCCCATTGTGTCTGCGTCCATTGTTCTCTCTCCACACTGTCAGCATTCACTGACCGTGACACCTGTTATGGATTTCAACTGTTGATATTCAAGAAACATAGTTGTTGAGCCCATATTTGAGAACCTGAAACGAAATAAAGTTTCCATCTTGAATAACTGAAAGCTGGTTTGATCTATGTCAGGTCCAGCTCCAGTCCTCGAGAGCTGCTGTCCTGCAGCTTTCAGATGCATCCTTGTTCACACCCGAATCAGGCTTGTTACCGGGCCTTTGCCAAACTCTGTGGCATGCTGAAGAAGTAATCCAACCATTTCAGCTGTGTTGGAGTAGTGATGCAGCTAAAAGCTGCAGGACAGTAGCTCTCGAGGACTGGAGCTGGACCCCCCTG
>NW_005189532.1:0-1550 GCF_000239375.1 Pundamilia nyererei
ATTAAAGGTCAAAGTTGAGATGTGTCTCTGTGTGAAAGACTTCGGATTGTCAGTGTTGAAGTCAGTCCTGTTTCCTGTAATGTAAGATTCAGTCCCTCCTGCTCCTCTCCATGTCCAGGTGATTTCAGGAACAGATCCAGAGCAGAGACCAGGAGCAGTGCAGGTCAGTGTGGCCTGTTGTCCCTCAGTCAATGTGGGAATCATTACTGTGGGCTTTTGATTAAGACCTTATGGAAATAAATTGCATTAATAAACCCAAATTAACTACCGGAAGTTCGTCTAGCACATTAATCTGGGTTCAAATAATAAGCTATTTAGTGAAAATGGTAGTTTTGCCAGGAGCTGCTGCAGTTCCTACCAGATACCATAGAGGTCAACAATTCCCCAGAAGAGTTAATACTTCATTAAGACCATAAAAATCCTAAATATGTTATTGCACATGACTTTTTTCTACATGATTGGCCTTGGAATAGCTTTTCATACCTTTAACAGAGACAGTTAATCTTGGAATGAATGTGAATCCATCTTCTTTCCCATTCAGTTCACCAGTAACTCTGAACTGATATGATCCAGAATCAGACTCTTCCAGATCGTTAATGATGATGCTGCAGTTGTTCTGACTCACATCAGGCTCCAAACGTGAGACTCGTCCTTCAAACGCAGCCTGAGCTTTTTTGTCTGTGTTTTTGTTGCTGTGAAATATTATTTCATCATCACTGCAACTGTGTTGAGATGTTTCACATTTGTACCAAACTGTATGTTTGGGTGTAAACTCATCAGCAGTAGTGAAAGAACACGGGATCACAACACAGAGTCCAGCCTCTTCTGTTAGTTCTCGCTCACTCAGAGTAACACAGTATCCTTTGTCATAACAGTGTTGTCGTCCCCAGGCTGAAGCACCTGTTAATACAAAGGGAAAGATAAATATAATGATATATCACAGTAACTTGTATTTTTTACACAAGGTGCTTGTTTGTGCTATATACAGCAACTATAGTTTTCACATTTCATAGTGTATTATATCCAGGTTATGAAATCTGCCTGGGTATTAGTTAACAGTATCTCGAGACATGTTTCACAAAAGATTAAATTAATTGTTAAAAATTGACACACAAGCCAACAGATGATAGTAAAGGCACAAATTTATGATGAATTGTGAGTGTTAATAAAATCTTATCATCTGGATAAATTTCAGGAAAAAAATATTCAAATACAAATAAAGCAGAATTACATAAAATGAGAAGATACAAACCTGTGCCAACAATGCTGCCTTTTACAGAGAAAAACAGATTTGCCCAGATAAGCACAAACATGTTCGATGCTCGAGACATTCAGTCTCTCCCTCCACAGAATAACTTGTCCAGCAGAGGAGCAGCCTCTGCTGTTAGTTTTTGTTCACAAAGGATAACACCAGTTTTGCAACCTAATTACAAGAATACAGAAGAGTCAAAATGTTTTTTAGCATTGCTGCTCTCAGAGAAAAGTAGAATACCCCAGATGAGAACAAATGTTCGATGTGTGACACGTTCAGTTTATCCCTCCACAGAGAA
>NW_005189532.1:2831-3826 GCF_000239375.1 Pundamilia nyererei
GCAGATTTCAAAGTTTCATACACGCCTTCATATTGCAGAGTTCACATAAGTAATATTTTTACGTGCATCAAAATAAGTTGTATTTAAAAGGAAATCTCACAATGTCTATGTTACCGTTTTATTTTAATATCAATATTCAATAAGCCAAAAATAACTAAAACTAGCAACATGTACAGTAAATTTAATGGTCAAGACAAAGGGTGTTTTCACATCCTCTTTTAAGCTGAAAGAGAAAAAAGTGTTGAATAGACAGTTGTGTGTGTTTAGCTGTTTCTTTGAACCACCAAGTAGTTCAGAGAAACAGCTTGCCGCTGGCTTTCATGTTGGCAAAATGATTGTAAGTCACATATTTTGTCCAACTGTGCTTCAATGCTGTGGCTGTGTTTGGCAAGACACACACGGACGTTCCCCTTCCTATAAAATTTAAATAACATTATTACTTAAAAAAATACTCAGGGAAGTTCAGTTAACGCTATGTTTTGGAGTTTGTACGTGCTTTGTCTCTAGGGGCCACCGTATGTAAACATATATAAATAAAACCACAGTTTATTTTTTTACATTAATAATTCCTTTTGTGCATAATTTTATATTTTTGTTAATAATAAATTAATTAAAGCAACAAAACAACCTGAAGAGCCGGTTGGGAGCCGAAAGAGCCAGTTCTCTAAAAAGAGCCGGAAATCCCATCACTACTCTGTTGCAGTGTCTGCTTGTGAGTCTGTCTGTAAGTTCAGTCTGTGTTTCCTGTTTTGTTTTGAAAGTCCGTGTCTCATGTTAGCATGTCTGGTTTTGCTTCCTTTGTCTCGTCAGCCCTGATGCGCCCCAGCTGTTTCCCTCCTGTCTCCCATTCCCTGATTGCTCCTCTGTGTATTTAAGCCCTGTGTTTTCGTTTGTCTGTGTTGTGATTTATCCTCATCTTATACTCCCATATGGAAAAGATATATATAAATCTTATAAAGTTTGTATCTGTCTTGTGTGAAACTTGTATGAAAAGC
>NW_005189532.1:5318-6882 GCF_000239375.1 Pundamilia nyererei
TTTACAGTTTTTGTGTACCCCAGCTTCATCTGTGCCCTATGAGCGTGTGTTTTCCAAAGCTGAGGAAATGGTGTCAAAAACGCAATGGACTGAATGCAAAAACATTGGATAAACTTATTTTTCTGAATAGAAATTTATAATAAACTCCGAGTCAAATACATTTAAATGGGTAATGTTACATTCACAATACCTTCATTTTAATTTTCACTTAATGTCATTCACAATATATTTTAAAGATTTCTACAATATTTGCAATGTAAAAAATATAAAATGATTCCATGGAAAGTACAATACCTTACAGTGTATACAAGTATGACTAGGTCATTGAATCAGTGCCTGTTGTGAGTCTCAAGTAAGTTGCCTGCAATGATATTTAAGGCCCAGCAGGTGACAGTATGGAGCAAAACAGCAACACTGTGTCGACTCAGTATCGATACAGCTTGGGGAATGTGCTGAAATGCTTCACAAGGCCTCATCTACCCATCACTAGTACCACCTCTCTCCTTCCTGCTTTCTCTTCCACACTCCTCTTTGTTTCTCCCTTTTATAGAGAAGGGCCACAAGCTACACCAATCAACTATTCCCAGTACTCAACTCAAAATAGCTGGCAGCTGGACTAGACTAAAATCTCCACTGCCACTTTCGTGTGGCTTATATCTTACACAAACACAAACAAAAGCGTCCAATAATTGAACAGGAAAATATTCCTCACCTAATGTTTCATGGGAGATTCTGTCAGTTATTCCACCATGCCACATTTTACAACAATGACAAAGAGGAACAGTAGAAAAACTGTGCTATAACTGACTGACCCCAGAGAGCTAGTGAACTGATCTGATCCATAAAGAGGTAGAATAATTGTAGCCTTGTTAGCTACAACCTGCTGAACTTACAAAGATAAAAGAAAAGAGCAATATATTTGTATAATGGTTTAGGTTTTAGGTTATTAATTAATTTAAAGTTAGTCTGTTTTGAGTTTCTTCTATTCCTTGTTTAGTTTCTTGTTGATTATATGTCCTTGTGTCTCTGTCTTCTGCTTCACTCTCAGTGTGTCCGTGTTGATGCGTGTTTGTGTGGGCATCCTTGTGTCTTGTTATAGAGTGTCTCTGCTTTCAACTAACACTTCCTCCACAACAATGGCAAAGAGGAATAGTAGAAAAACTGTGCTATGTGACTGACCCCAGAGAGGTAGTGAACTGAGCTAGTGAACTGATCTGATCCATAAAGAGGTAGAATAATTGTAGCCTTGTTAGCTACAACCTGCTGAACTTACAAAGATAAAAGAAAAGAACAAAAAAAGCTCAATTTGCAGCTGTAGACAGGTGAACAATTTTATTAAACTCTATGTATAAATTGAAATAGAAAGTGTAATTTGTTACATATAAAACAATCTCATTTATTTACAATGCAATGTAAAAAATTAACAAATATTAAACTTTAACTTAATAGCTAATTTAAATTAAAATTTGTAATACCATAGTATCTGCTTTAATAAAGACAGTGAAACTAAATTAAGTACATCACCAAAGTATTGACTACAGGCTGCCATTAAAATCACACAGCT
>NW_005189533.1:0-1030 GCF_000239375.1 Pundamilia nyererei
GAGAGCAGTGACGGCCTGTCGAGGACTTGCAGCTGTGTGAATGGATACAAACAGACTAATGACTCCAGGAAATGTGTTCCCAACAGTAAGAGCAGTTCTAGTCTGACTTCACTTGCTGGCTGTAAACAAAATGTTTATTAGCAAGCAAAAATTAAATTCTCTCATCACTTTATATAGACTTGTTATTCAATATATCTTTATGGATTATGATTTTCTGGATAATCCTTTCGATAATGAAGAGCTGACGAGTTGGACAGCACATGCCCTGACATGATTCGCACCTACTGGCTAAAGAAGCTAACTGCACTCCTTGAGTACCTGGAAGCATAAATGAACCACCACATGATTCTTAAGGATTAATCCCATCCAACTACCGACCAATAATATGTCTCATCACCACATGGATGCTCCTGCCAGGCATCATAGGAGCTAGCATGAACAGGCACATGGCAAGACACAGACCTACTAGTAGACAGAGCAGTTGCTCGAGACTATAAGATCAGATGGACCAACCTGTTGCCTGTTTTGGCTACATGACAGCCATGTACTCAATGTCTCACACATGGATGCTAGAACAGGAGCCTTCATAAACTTAATGGGGATGTGGTGACACCATCAGACACTTCAAGCCAGTTGCACAAGTCAAGTCATCAAGTGAAACTCACTGATGCTGTTTTACTTGTTAGATCAGTTACTAACCACAGTTAGTAACTGATCTCAGAACAGTGAACGCAGACTAGTGGCAGTTTGCTTCACGCACTGCTCATCCACAACAGGCATGCACAAACCACAGACACAAGCTGCTGGCCTCTCAGCTTGAATGAGATGAAAAGAGAGATTATTTTATGTTTCTCTTAATATTTTTCCATTGTAGCTTTAATACAGTGTTTTTACAGGTCGATCATCCTGTGGACAGCTGTTAGCCACCACATCATACAGCCCACCACCGAAAGGCCTCCGTCCCTGGATGGTGGGGGGGCAGGTGGGCAAGAAAGGGGAGAGTCCATGGCAGGTACTACAAAAAAAAAAA
>NW_005189533.1:2571-3912 GCF_000239375.1 Pundamilia nyererei
TGTTTGATATTTGGGTGAAGAGAACAGCATCGCTGTCAACTGATCACCAGTATTAATTTGTATTAGATGGCAGGAAGATGCCATGGGACTGATCTGTAAACCTAAACAGGTAGTGAGAGTGAGACTCCATGGCAGAGGCAGCTGGTAGGTCAGAAGGTTGTCACTGCCCATTGTGGTGACAATCCTAAGGACTCCATACATGAACATTAATTCAACAGTGACAAATAAAGCTGGAATACTACTACTAATAATAATGGATTGCATTTATATAGCACTTTTGGAGACCCTCAAAGTGCTTTACAATTCTCACATTCACACACTGGTGGAGGCTACAGTTGTAGCCACAGCTGCCCTGGGGCAGACTGACAGAAGCGAGGCTGCCATATTGCACCATGGGCCCTCTGGCCAACACCAGTAGGCGGTAGGTGAAGTGTCTCGCCCAAGGACACAACAACCAAGACAGAGCTGGGGATCGAACCTTTCCACCTTCCGGTTACAAGAAGGTCGCCCATGGGGCGACCGTGGTTCAGGGGGTGGGAATTAAGTACATGGAGAAACCTCAATGTACTTAAATTTTCCAGTTTTTATTTTTTATTCAACTGTATATACAATTATTTGAAGTAATTTGCTATTTTGCCATTAAGCACTAAAACTTTACAAAACCAAGGTTGCTGATAGGTCACACTGTAGTCCGGGGGTCTCGACATCCAGGCTCCGAGGGCCAGTGTCCTGCAGGTTTTAGATATCTCCCTGGGTCAACACCCCTGATTTAAATGATTAATTCATTATCAGGCCTCTGGAGAACTTCAAGACATGTTGAGGAGGTAATTTAGCCATTTAAGTCAGCTGTGTTGGATCACGGACACATCTGAAACCTGGAAGACACCGGCCTTCAAGGCCTGGAGTTCGAGATCCCTGTTGTAGTCAGAGTGAAAACACACATCAGCTTTCATTAACCATGAGTCCACAACCTGTGTCTTTAGGTGACTATGAGCGTCTTAAACAAGAAGGCAGTGAGGTGATCCTGGATGTTGTCCAAGGTTTCAAACACCCAAACTACAACACCAAGACCATGGACAATGATATTGCCCTGCTGCGCCTACAGACCCCCGCTCCCACGACTGAGTACATCGTCCCCATTTGTCTGCCAGGACGCGAGATGGCCGAGCGAGTGCTCCACCTGAACGGCACTAAGACTGTTGTCTCTGGCTGGGGCAAAGAGGACATGAACAGCACTAAGCACAGCTCAGTGCTCAACGTTATTGAAATCCCATTGGTCAGCCACAGCATCTGTACTCAGCAGATGTTCCCCCACACGATCTCCAACAACGTCCTCTGTGC
>NW_005189533.1:5799-6879 GCF_000239375.1 Pundamilia nyererei
TTTAGCTAACACAGACATCTGTTTGCTTTTATAATTATAGACTCATTACAATAAAAACTGAGGTCACAGGTGGTTTAAATAATATCTGTGCAAATAAAATCATTGCTTTTAGATTCTAATGGCAGCATCAAAAGGAGGACACACCTGAGATCAACAGTAAGACTCTGCAGACACCAAAGATTTTCACAAGGTTTTTTGTTTTGTTTATTAAAAGATAATTATTAACCAGAAGCAGCATTAAAACTCACAGAACACATTTAACATATAAAACTGCTGAATTTCACAGACTTACATGTTTTACATTCAGACTTAATAAGCTGCCAAAATGTTACAAATTCAGACCGTTTCCCACATAAGTACTTGAATATGTTTGTTTCTTTTCTACTATTTTAACCTGAGTATTTAATATGTTGTATATTTACAGAGCTTTAAGACATTTGATGGAGCATTAAAAAAAACTGACAATTAATAATTCAGTGGCTCTTTAAGGCAAAACATTTTTGTTTGTGTTCTTTTGTTTTTATGCCCAGTTTCAAGATTTTGTGCTTTTTTAGATTAATAATTAATCTTCTTTCTTTCTTTTTGTTTTTTTGTTTAATTAAATATAAAAGACCAGGAACATGTTGCTTTCCTGTTCATGTCCAGGAAAATGTTTTTCCCGTGTATCATTCAGAGGCTGATTCATAGAATATTAATATAAACTGTTACTTGATCTCGACATTATTATCAGTTTTATAAGGTGATTTAAACTAAAAAGCTTTCAGATCTCTAACTTGTAACAATCTTTACTATGACAACATAAAAAGTTTAAAGATTTCTGTTCTGGAAAATTACAGCTTTTCACTTATTTAAATGAACAATTCCACGTTGGCATATGTTAACCTAAGTTCAAATTAAATCTCAGGTGAAGTTAAATTGGAGCCTCCTGGGAAATAATTCTTTTACAAATAATAAATGTAAAGGTTTTGTGTGAATTTAACAAGTTTTAACAGGAGAGGCTTAAGTACCTGGAAAGCTCCATATTATCACAGCTTAACTGAAACTCTCAGTGTAACATCATCCATGCTCTACAGTGAAACT
>NW_005189534.1:0-929 GCF_000239375.1 Pundamilia nyererei
TCCCCACAGTGAGAAATGATCCCTGCAGCCTGAACAAAAACCAACAGATGAACAGATGTCAAACAGTGTCTGTGACAGGAAGAGAGCAGTAAACCACAGCCCAGCTTCACATGTTTCACCTCCATCTCAGAGTCACAAACACACTGAGCTCCATGTTGGTTTACTGCTGTAAGAATGAAGATTGTTTAATTTTAACAATTATGCTAGCATGCTAATACGACTATTGTTTGCTAACTTTGCCAAAAAGCTTGAAAACAAAACACAGGTTTATGTGACAGTTTTGTTATTTAGTGTTCAAGTCCAGGTCCCTTTTTAGTCATCCTTGCCTCCATCCTTCCAGGAATTCAAAAACAGACGTCAGTTACAGCAAAATTGTCACAGTGACCCAGTGTTTGAGTTTTTATGTATTTTTTGTATTCATTCATGTTCTAGTTTAGCTCATTTCATTTCTAGGTTGCGGTTTAGTCCTGGTTCTAAATTCTTTTTGTCATCTCCACCTGTACTAAGTCTCCCTGGTTCGTGCGTCTACCTGTCATGTGTCATGTCTGTGTGGTCCTTGTTGTCAAGTTCATGTCATGTCTGTCTCCATGTTTCCTGTCCGGTGTTCTTTGTTCATTGTATTTAGTTTCACTTCCCCTGTCCTGTCATTATGTTCATGTGTGTCAGCTGTTCTCCCTCATGTGTTTCCTCTTGCCCTGATCATCCCTGTGGGTGTTTAGTCTCTGTGTTTCATTCAGTCTTTATATATTCTGAGCTAAGTTGATCTATAGTGTTATAATAATAATAATAATAATGGATTGGATTTATATAGCTCTATATAGCTTATATAGCTATATAGAGGACTTATATAGCTATGATATGTTACATCATATTCTATAAGGATGTTATGTGTTTGTAGACTTTCTGCCCAGTTTGACCCATTTAGCAGA
>NW_005189534.1:2579-3839 GCF_000239375.1 Pundamilia nyererei
CCTTCATCTCCAGTCATCATAATGACTTATTGTAAGCATTTTATTGTTCGGTGTCAGACAGTACATAGGCCTACATAAGTGCATTGTAAAATATTTCAGAATGTTTGTATATAAAACACATAAAGACGTGGTACCAAATATATTTCACTGTATTTTTCCAACAAAAACAATGCACAGTGTTCATCCCAGCCAATACAAAGTTCTAGATACTGTGGTCTAAATATAGAAACAACAGAAGAATTTATTGAATGCAGTTGCAGTCAAAACAAAACAACAACTTTGATGCATCCTCTCTTCTGTTTCTGTGTGGCCACAGCACCTCATCAAGATCACAAGCAATATTTTCCCTGCCCAAGCAGCAGGGAAAAATTTGCTTAGCTTGGTGAATCCAGCCATGAATAGCATCAGCTGCTATATGTCCACATGCATCGTCCATATCTTGGGGAACGGGTATATGTGTGTGTGGATTCCGGTCATAGACTTTCCATCTTCAGGCAGAAAAAGATTCCTTAATGGAATTGAGGGATGGAGAATATGGAGGGAGATAAACAACTAAAAGGTGGACAGAGACCAAGTTACCGACTCTGAAACACACATGATACGTAATATAGACTTGGAGTGGTTACTATTGTGGAGCATTGTCAGAGTATGATTACTGTACAGTACTGTAATTTATAGTGTTGACAGTATGCATCAATTGTGGGATTGTGTGGGACCTACTTGCACATAGTTGTATCGCATTTCTTTGACTCTTTCTGAATTGCGTTCTAATGGCACCCTGTAGAGCTGCTTCATCCTCAGATTATTTCTGTGCAACAGACAGTCCAGTGTTGATAAGCTGACCCTAACAATATTTTGTAATATGTTGTTGTCTTCGATTATTTGTCTTTGTATTTGCTGTAATGTTATGGCGTTATTCTCTAGAACCATATTTATGAATTCAGTCTCCTGTTCAGGAGACAAAGACGTTCTCGACCACCTCGTGCTGGTAAGCTTTCAACTCTGCAATACAAATATAAGTATACTGTAAAATACTGTAAATAGGCCTACTGTGTAGGAATACAATATAGGAATACATTTCCCAAATATGTGAAACATACTTTACAGTTATTTCACAGTCTATAGAACAATGCACAGGCACTGTGCTACAGTAATCAGATTACGTTCTTTGGCCTTCATCCTCCGCATCCTCCTCCTCTTACTTCTTCACAAATAAAATTTTCAAAATTATAAAATTTTTATCATTAGAGAAAAAATTAC
>NW_005189534.1:5574-6876 GCF_000239375.1 Pundamilia nyererei
TTATCCTGTCTTCCTTCTCTCACCCCAACCGGTCGCAGCAGATGGCCCCGCCCCTCCCTGAGCCTGGTTCTGCTGGAGGTTTCTTCCTTTTTAGATGTTTCTGAAACAAAAAGGTTTTGTTTCAGAAAAACCCCTGAAGACCCAGTGTTTTGAATTTTAGTTCATGTTGATGTTTATGGTTTATTTCAGTTCATTAGGTTATCTAAGTTCTTTTTTTAGTTCCCCCTCGTGTTTTTAACCCCTGTGTTAAGTCTCCTTTCTCCTTTATGTGTTTCATGTCTGCATGTCTTTTGTTGTCAAGTTCATGTTGTCATGTCTGCTTTCCATTATGTTTCCTGTTTTATTTTGAAGAGGTCCTGTGTTCTATGTGTTTAGTTTTACACTCCCCTTGTGACGTCGTTATGTTCATGTGTGTCAACTGTTTCCCCATGTGTTCCCACTTCCCTCATTATCCACCTGTGTGTATTTAGTCCATGTGTTTTCAGTCATTCCTTGTCAGGTCAGATAGTGAGTCCCTTGTCTAAAAGGATTCAGCGAGGTAACCCAGTCTAAATTCTTCTTTTTTGAAATGCCGTCATATTGCTGGCAGTAGAAACTTAATGCGACATAAGAGATTCTGCTATAAGAAATAAACATCAGGAACTAACTTCACAAATGTTTGATTGACTTGGCAACTTGACACTGATACTCAAGATTGCACCTACGCCACCCACACAGTGACAAAATGCTGGATGTATGTATGTTTTTGTAAAGGAGCAGGGAGATGACAGCAGACTTAACCTTTTAGTTGCCACTTTCTGCATGTACCAGCAGTGTGTTATTCATGACAAAAGACATGCTGTGGAAGAGAGCTAGAGATTAATAATAACTTATAATAAAATGCAGAGTGGTGTATAAAACACAGTAAGGGAAGAAGAGATGAGAGAAGGAGAAATGTTCAGTGCATCATGGGATTGCAGCATAACTAAGGGAGGATTCAGGGTCACCTGATCCAGTTATAGCTAACTTTATCAAAAAGGAGTCTGTATGTCATCCAGTATTGAGTGTAGACTGTGAGCCATATAATGCTGACACAAAGCTGACTGACTGCCATGAATAACTACATTTTAAGCAGACTAAACAGAAGCCTGTAAATTCCAGTTGCATTATGCATGTCAGGTGTTTCAGTCCAGACCTCAAATGTTGACCTAGATCAAAAATTCAGAATCAACCGAATCAGTTAATGAAGAATCCATGTGCATTAAAGAAAAGAGAAGAAGAGACAGTCATGTTGATATGAACATTAGAGAAACACATCATGGA
>NW_005189535.1:0-1081 GCF_000239375.1 Pundamilia nyererei
CCTCTAGTATATATTCATGGAAACCAAGACAGCAATAACAAGCAAAATAACTAAAGACGTAAATAAGACTTTACAAACATACTGGTCTCCACTTTAGCTCCTTCCCCAAACAGGATCTGTCCACATGTTACCACAGTACAGTAGTAGGTCCCACTATCAGATGTTTCACCATATGGACACTGATCTGTCTCAGTTTTGTTCTTGGAGAGGAGCGAACACTGCAGAGTCACTGCATTACCCAGATGGACTGGCTCCACTTCTCGACTTTTCTTCATGGTGACAAATGTATTTTGCGTTTTAGGATCTGTGGGAGTCACAGAGAGACATAAAATAGCATTAACTAGAATTGTTTGGCTTTAGCCGCAGATATGATATAAACAATCAAATTAACATACTTTACCATTCACTGCCACAATTGTGCCATTTTTAAATCTCATACTGAATGATGATCCTGCTTGACAGAAGTACGTTGCTTCATCTTTTTTGCTTACATTTCTTATGATAAGAGAAAGCACATTACCCACTTTTGTGGCACTGAATCTTGAGTTGTTCTTTTGAAATAATATTTTGTCAAAACTTCCTTCAGCAACTATTTGAACCATATATCCAAAATTCAGCTTATACCAGTAAAACAACCCTTGATCACTTCCAGAGAGCGCACATGTCAGAGTCACATTATCTCCGGGTTTAGCCACAGTTAAAGAGATCTGCTGAGGAACCTCATTCGTTTCAGTCAAAGCTGAAGAAAAGAGACAAACAGTAACAGTTAGAACAAAACAGAAAAAAGCACTCAAAAGTATATTCATCATGTTATGCCAAATATTACAAAACCTCATGTTTTACATTGTTTACAATGATAAACTCACACAATGTACTTAGAAGCATCAAAGAAACCAGTCTTCCAACCATTGTGGTACCTCAGCCTTCTCTTTCATAACTAATATCTTTACACTCAAAGGAAGATTTAGTCATGAGCTGATTAAGGTTTACAAAGTGGAAATCACAGTGATTGGCTGAAGCACAAAATGCACTTCCTGTAAAAATTTGCAAACCATTTACATATTTAGAGGCAAACACATTA
>NW_005189535.1:1723-2919 GCF_000239375.1 Pundamilia nyererei
ACTTACAGTAAAAGATGTTTATTGAGTAATTCTCTGTGAGGTGAGAAATAATGAGGGAAAATATGAAAAGAGGCCACCACAGACGTACACTCATTGTTTTGATTAAAGCTGACTGCAGGAAGTGTATGCTGTGTGCAGCTTAGTGTGCTACAAATCCATCCATTCATCTTTTTCTTTTTTAATTATCTGCTATTAAGTTATTTATTTTTCAAGTTATTGTACCCTAAATAATAAGTCACATTTTCCATTTTACATGACATTAAGTGAAACCAGCCCCAGTCGCATTGCCACACACTTTATCTCCCTGCACACAAAATGTTAATTCCATGTTACATAATTAGTTTCATATCTGAGTAGACAAACTAAGATCATTTTTTAACCATAACCAAGTATTTTTGTTGCACAAGTAGTTTTGGTTGCTACAACTACACCTTCACTGGCTTCACTGATACTGTGCTGCCAGTGCTGATGCACTGAATTAGTTTTCTGTATATCAGAGCTGAGCAGACACCTACTCATAATCAAACATGCAATGACCTGAAAAATACTGAACAAAAGTCTTTATTGTGGTGTCATGTCTGTCTGTTTGTCTGTCTGTTTTGTTGTGCTTTTGCTATAAGGCTTAATTTACTATCAAAGTAGTTTGCTCTTCATTCAGTTCATTTGCAAATAAGGACTTGAAGTCACCTGCAGTCTTTTATTTCTATCATACTTTCAGTATTTTCAAGATCTCTGTTGTAACGTATGTAATTTTGTCTATAAGATGAATGAAAATTGTTCTTATTTAATTTTTTGTAAGCTGTTACCTTGTTTTTTTATAATTTGCAGACTGTTGACATGCTGATTAAATACAAAATCATATAAATCATTCACTTTACATTCAAAGGACAGGGAAGGTGAAACCCTTCACAGAGGTGTGACACGATGAAGGAAAAATTCAAAAGTCATCAAAACAGAAGCACACTGGTTCACTGCATGCTGTGAACCAGCGTGCAGCAAAAAATCCCCTGTTGCCCCTTCAGGCGGTTTACCCTTCAAGCTCGGGTCCTCTACCAGAGGCCTGGGAACTTGAGGGTCCTGCGCAGTATCTTAGCTGTTCCTAGTACTGCGCTCTTCTGGACAATGACCTACAGTGTTGTTGCTGGGATCTGCTGGAGCCACTGGCCTAGCTTGGCAGTCACTGCACCTAGTGCTCC
>NW_005189535.1:5818-6874 GCF_000239375.1 Pundamilia nyererei
TGGCATATATTTCTCTAGTTTGTATATATTCCTCTTGTCATATACAGTCCTCTTGTCTGTTATTTATTCTTGCTGACCAACAAGTTATATGTTTACACGATGCACAGTTGGTGTGGACTGCCCACAATTTTGTTGTACTGAACAACAACAACAACAACTATTCACAAAAAAGGACAGCATTTTTGGAGTGTTTATCACCCTGCATATATGTTGCATACTGCCTATGGCTGTTGCAGGTGGTGAGAGCTCTTATTAAGCTAAATCAGATTAAAACCAATTTGAGTTACACTAGGTCTCAGTACAAAACATGTTTTAGTTGGTTATACTTTGTTTGAAATTTTTATGAGAATTTTAATTTACTTCTGTCTTCTAGTCCTAGGTACATTCCTCAAAAGGTTTGCTACGGTATACTTTGCTAAATCCTTTAATAACGCAATTTGTAAAAAATATTTAAAAATATGTCGTAACAGGAGTTTTACTAATAATGTATGGATTGCATAATTTTAAATTGCCTGCTGTGAACAAATCTCCTCCAGTGCTCTGCACATCTCTGGTAAATCGCTGCAGTAATGTGAAGACCAAACTCAATTTTTACAGACACGTAAGACAAAGCAGACTGTCATTTGCATCACAGCAGATTCTTTTGTCTCACATTAGCATCTAAATCTGAGACTAATAAATATATGTACACTATATATAATAGTATATGCATTACTGGATGTGTATACTAAATATGTGTTTCTACACGTGTGTGTACATATTTTACAAATTAAATAGCGTAAACAATAAAATAAAATATATAAAAATATACAGAGTTGGTTGAGACATGTGCAAAACAGAGGCATTTATATACAGTGTGGTGCTCCACCCCAGGGAAGAAGGTAACACTACCTGGGTGGAGTTTCCCCCTCCATGGGCAAGGGTACCTAGACGCTTGGGGAGTGTGATTGTGTATACAGTTTCTATTTATGTCTGCCTCCACGTTGGGTGAGTGCTGAGTAATTGCATATGAGAGCATGAGGGTGGGAATGGATGTTTGTATCTGTGTGTGCCTGT
>NW_005189536.1:0-6869 GCF_000239375.1 Pundamilia nyererei
GTAATTATCTAGAAAGAACACCTGGGCACTGGGAATCTCATTATATTGTAACCACTCCTCCAACACACACACACACACGGAAGAAAATACACAACAGAGTGAAAAGAGACCAAAAAATAAAGGATGATTTTTTGCATAAAACAGAAAATCAAAAGACAAGATGAAAAATAGCAAGAATTCAAAAAACACCTACATACACGGAGAGTGAGGAGCCTTTCTAGTTTTAAGAGCTTGAAACTCACTGTTGTGAGACTTTGTGGATCATACGCTGGCGTTTTATTATGCGGTAAGACTCACAAACAAGCGAAACCCGGCGATGGTGAAGGGATCATTTGAATTCATCTGTTGCCATTTCTCTAGCTGACTTTCTTTATTCCACGCGGTTTATATATTTTTTACAATTCTGCAAAGCACAAAGAAAACCGCAGTGACTGCAAAGTGATCCAAATCCGTGATGCATAAAACACAGCGCTGCAATTATTAAGTCATACAACACTCTTGTGTTCTGGTTTTTATTCCCTTCATGTTTCCTTTGATGTGCTGCAGTAGCAGATCTTCACCAGTAAGAGGCAGAGTTTCCTCTCATCTGACTGACTAAACCTCACTCATTACCATCACTCTTTCTTTCTCTTCATCTGGACTTGTGCTTTCCTCTGCCCTTTCTTTCATCCATCTCCCTTTACATCCAACAGTGCTCATTATCAATTTTATGAAAATGTTTTGCATTTGCTGTAAACCAGCTCGCATCCTCCAAATGGGAGTCAAGTTGGGGGGTGTGCGTGTTTGTGTGTGTGTGCAAAGGAAAACCCTGCTGATGTGAACAGATGCATTCATTGCTGTGTTTTGACAGGCTGACAGCGGCCAGAGTGAGATGACCAAAAAGGGTCAACAAACAAGCGACCCACCAGACACACACACACACACACACACGAACTGTGTCCGGTCATCTAAGGTAACATGGCCAAAAAAATAGATCAGTGTGAAAAACTTGATTTTTTAAAACATCTTAATGACACAACAAGGGGCATATCAAACCTCTAAGCAAGTTTCTTCTAAGAGAGTTTATTAAACACTTCCATCAGAATAAAAAGTTCCAAGCCGATTAAGGACAGGGCGATTTACCTTTTCAGAAACTGGTCAAACAAAACTTATCATTAAACAACAACAACAAGGGTCGTGGGTTCGAGCCCCAAGTTGGGCGCAAGATTTTAGAACACAACACCCCTGCACATGTCCACGCCATCTAACCCTCTAACTAATAGGCCTTTTCCACTAGTGCCTTCACTCAGTTTCAAACATTTTCCATTCAATTGGGTACCACCTGATGTGCATGGTTATAGCGCCGTGGCCAAAAGTGATGTCATATGTATGCCACAGACACACAACAATGGAAGACGTCGCAACGATGGTATTCCTGCGGCTTTTTGTCAGACTTAGGGACCATGGTGCTTGTTTTTATGTGGCCATTTTGCCATTGCTGTGCTTCAAAAATGGTGGTTTTGACTTTTGTGAAGGAGCATCTCTTATGACTCATCGAGTGACGCCACTGACTAACCAATCGGTGGCATGCAGTCTCTTGACAAAGCATTTTCTTCACTATCACTCTTGCTGCTATCCTTCTATTCAATTCAGTTTTAATGATCTAGCACCAAATCACAAAAACAACAGACCCCGGGGGCTTTATATTGTAATGTAAGGTCATTTTATGTAAGGTAAAGACCCTACAATAATACAGAGAAAATGACAACAATCAGATGACTCCCTAAAAGCAAGCACTTTGGTGACAGCGGGAAGGAAAAACTCCCTACTATTAACTGGTGCTACAGCCCGGCTAGCTCAGTCGGTAGAGCATGAGACTCTTAATCTCAGGGTCGTGGGTTTGAGCCCCACGTTGGGCGCGAATGTTTTTAGAGTAGACTTCAAATAACTGAAAAACAGTATTAAGTGAGAATGATGGGCCGTCCACACAACAGACATTTGGTTCTAAGAATGCAGAGCACCTCTCCGTACACCGAGTCCAGCAGTAATGATGTATTACAGTAGAAGACTGCCATAATAATAAAGAGCAGAACTAACTGCAATGCCCTTTTATAAACAAAAGTTAATATAAATCAATTAAGAGGTGAAAGAGTTCAAACAACTACTACTATGTCAAACTGGTCTTGGATAGAGTCCTATGGTTAATGCTCAGTCCTATCACTATCCACACATGCTGACGGACATTTTTTTAACAGTACATTGACATATTTTTTAATTAAAAATGGGAATAGGGAAACTGCTCTGCCTCATGAGTGTGACAGTATTAATCTTCGTTGTACATTTTTTGACAAAAATAGAAAACGCCTTCATTAGGGTTTCAGCCAAAATAGTACTGAATCACTATTCAGAAGTACCGAGGCACACGGAGACGAAGAGAACAAACAAAGAGGAAACTAGGAAAGCGGGACAGAGTTAAAGTGAAATGAGAACAGACCTACTGTAGTGAGCATGTGCTAAATAAAATGCTTGTTTGAGTTTTTGTTTGTGTATTGTCTATATCTTGCGTATATGTGTGTGACTGGCTTTCAACCTCAGTGCAGGTGTGTTGTTGATAGTTTTATCAGTGCTGGATCAGGGCAACTGAGGAGAAGGGAAAATGAAAATTTTGTTGTTTAGATTTACTGTATGTGCAGTAACACAGTTTTATTTCAAGAAACTTTCTCAGGTGTGCAGACTGCAGGTCACATGTTCCAAACTGAGGGCAGGGTAATGTTTCCAACACTGATGTCTTGATGTATTTTCAAGTAAACGAACACTGATAATTCTCAGTTACACAGAACTATAAAATACACAGTTTCACAGTCAGTTTAAACTGTTTTGCATTTAATTTGCATATGAAAAAACTACAAATATATGAAGGTGAAATTGGTCAATTTAAAGTGAAGATAAAGGAGACAACTTCTGGTTTCCTGTTTCCAGTACAGCAACCAGTCACGACAACCATACACAGGCATTAAACATCATCAACCGGACTTAGACATTTGAGTGTCCCAAAGAACAATATTACAATATGAACACCTACCAGATAATTACATAAAACATTGTCGATATGATGAAATGCCGTACAGAAAGAAGTGCTCGTGTACATTACACTTACAGGAGGTGTTCAGCCACAGAAACCCACATCATGAAGTTACGAGCGCACTGTTTTGCGCTGATGTTAATGCCAGAGGAGGTTTGGAGCTCTGCAGTTATTGAGTCAGCACAGTGTTGACAACTTTTACACACTATGCACCGCAACACTGACAAATGATACTTTTGATGATAGAGGATTTTAATGAAAGGCTTCTAAATGAGATGAGGCTCCATGGTTTCTACATTTTGAAGGTTTCATGTTAACATTTTGGCCTTGTTGGTTTTGTAAATACTAGTTTCACCAACCGAAACTGAAGCAAACATTTACACACAACCCGGCAAAAGGTGACAGTTAGCAGACAGCCGTCCGCTACAGCTGCTTGTAACAGTACATCAATCGATCAAAGCACCCACGCCCTGATTTTAAGCTGCATCATCAAAATAGGTGAATTTTAAACAAATCACACGGTTATTATGAAGGGGGGAATTAGCTAATTCTTTGTACTAGGCTGTAAACATGCTATTTTCACAAGGTGTTCATGTTAACTGTTGAGTTTATGGGCATTGGCTCACTTTTGGAGCCTGCCTCAAGTGGCTATAAGAGGAACTGCAGTTTGTGCCACATCTGAGTTGCTTTCATTTTTCGACCGCAAGTTGAAGACTCTTCAAAAGTGAAATAAACTGATAATTAATACTAAGAGTTATAGTCTATACTCATAGTTGGCTCATCATAAATTCTATTGTCATGGGTTGAAAGCATGTGAATCTATGGTGAGGAGAGACATTTTCTCCTTTTCCTAGTTAGTTAAGACACAACAGTGCTCAGTAGCTGGTGTTGTGTGTCTTGTGGCGGCATGGTGTGCGTCTCTCTCCGGATTTATAAAATGGTTTCAGGCCCTGTCAAGTGCCCAATAAACCACTTTTACTATTAGTGTAGGACACAGCTAGCATACAGCTGCTGACCACTGCTACCACTGACCATACACATCCGCATACGCTGACACACTGAGGCTGACATGCTCACACACGTACGAGCGCACAGACAAGCGGGGCCAGTCACATACTTGCTGGTCAGACACATTTTTAGGGCTGCTGGAGTCGGGATCTGAGCCAAGCTCTAACCCCATCTCACTCCACCCTGTTGCCCCGAATGACATCATGTCATATCCTGAACCGCCGACTCAGAAGGGCCAAACACACACACACGCACACACACTGCCTTCACCTTGTAGTACAGAACTTTTTGGAGCATCAGCCTTATTAAAAACTACAGCATTAATAAGTAATTTTTAAAACACTGTACGGCAGTGCAAACGATGCATGTAGCCACTGTAAGGTCCTCCTGTCCTGTTTTTAAAGTTTTCTCACCGTCACCATTTGAATTTTCCGCACGATATGACCTGAAGTGCCCGAGGGCGCAAATACATCAGGAAATTACTCACTGAGGTCACAGATAAATGGCTGTTTTTCAATGGTCTTTTTGCAAGCACAAGAGTCGCCCCCTGGTGTCCAATAAACAGAATGTAGGCTTCACTAAACAGACCTAGAAGTTGCGCGTCTTCTATGCTTATTGATTTTTTTTTTAACCATACCTGAGCACATCGCATGACGCATATCAGGCGATGTGCTCGTGAATAATATCACTGTAATGTCATATTACAATCAGTCACAGCATGTCTGTGGATCATCCATGCAGCCCGGCTAGCTCAGTCGGTAGAGCATGAGACTCTTAATCTCAGGGTCGTGGGTTCGAGCCCCACGTTGGGCGCAAGATTTTTCTCAAGTCAATGGAAAAACATGTACTTCCGTGAGATCATGTGCACACAGTTAATGTGGCAAATCATGCTAATCTGCATTTCACACCTCTCATAAATGAGGAATTTTCGGATGACAAAATAGTTTTTGCTAATATTTTATAGGGCATTTATTTTACAATACAAAGCAACTTTGTTAAAAAAAAAATGTGTCGCTCGGTTCGCGACACAATTCGTTTTTAAATTTTAAAAGAGTAAGTTGCGAACCTCTTCACTGAAATCAAAAATACATCAGGGGAGAACTGGAGGGTTACACACTGAGAAGAATTCCAAAGATTCAATACAGCCAATCAGAAATAAGAGTTTAAAACAGCAGCTCTTCAGCTAGAGAGCCGAAGAGGCCATCCTCTTCAAACTGACCACCATCTGTGTGTGAGAGAGAGTCCAACTTAGTCATTAGTGCTCCTGGAAGGCTGAAATACACACACGTGTGTCACGTAACACACTGAGTGCAGACAATCCATTCAAAAACTTAAATTTGATTATTTTCACTTTACATGAATCACATGTTTGAACAGCCACTTTAATGAAATATTCCCAATTCCTATTCCTATTCCCAAATCTACTGCTTCTGAACACGTGGGACACACACAAACACACACAGACCTTCTTGAATGACCTTGAGGACCCATTTGTGCTTGCAGACAAGCCATCTTCTCAAATGTCTAGTGCGGAGACAAATACACATACTCACTTACTCCCCTTCCCTAATTACCGAGTCCCAGGGGATGAGACACTCAAGAGGCGCTTCAGTCAAAGAAAAGGTCTTTCTCACCAGTTAGAGGGCAGACAGGCGGAGAGAGGTAAATGAATGAGAAGATGTTCAGAATACAGATTTGCTGGCACCCAAGTATATTTTAACTGCTCCACAGTTTCCACATGTTACTGTTGCATAAAATCGGGTGAGTCTAAAAGTCTGGTTCACTGCTCACCAAACCCAAACCAAACCCAAGTTGAGAACATGAAGAAAAGTAAGAATAGATGAGGCACGTGAAAATGAAGGCCCTGAGTGAAACAGTGAGGGGGATGGAAGAGAAAGAACAGAAGTTGACTGAGACGGGAGGGCGGAGGAAGAGAGATTATCTCTCTCTAATGGCTAACTTGTTGACAGCAACACTTTTCAGCACCCCTATCTACACATCTAATGTTACTATCTATCCTGAAACACACACAGAGGCACACACATGCACACACACACCACCTCTCCTCTTGCAAGGTTTATCAGCCCGGCTGTCGGCTCGGGCCACATTTCATGTGGGTTTCGGATTTTAAAACCATGAGAAACACAAAGTGAGCCGGAGACGTCACTGCCAGAGACGACCTCGACATTCTCTCAGCTCGTCTGCAGCCATAACATCGTCGAACATGAATCTGATCTGAGCCCGCTTTCAGATCCCAGGCAGACGGTTAAAAAAAAACCTCATCATCCTCTGCTAGGTCACCTTCTTGCAAACATGTCTCGGTTACAACACCAAGCTGCATTTGTCACCAGTTAATTTAACTTGTCTTTATAAATGATAATAAACTGCTTTTGGCTGCTCCATTATTCACAAGGGGTCACCACAGCGGATGGATGTGTCTGATTTGGCAGATTGTTTTAGGCTGGATGTCCTTCGTGACACAACCCCAAAGGTGGACATGAGAGAGTTTGAGGATTTATCCTCTCTCTTTTTCCTTTAAACAGAAATGTGCCACAATTGATTCTGCTGAAATATGAGTATGAATTTATTTCTGTTTTGTAAGGAATGAAAAAGACACATCAGCCTCAATAACACTGCTAGACTATACAGCTAAAGTTTAAGGAGTTTATTATGAGAGAACACTTAATGGATATTAAAGTTATCCATGAATTTGGGATGAAAGTGTATGTGAAGAACTAGACAATAAGGTTAACCCAGATGCTATTCTTTATGTTAAATGGTTTACTTTTCCCATTGTTAG
>NW_005189537.1:0-1945 GCF_000239375.1 Pundamilia nyererei
ACACACACACACACACACACACACACACACACACACACACACACACACACACACACAATCACTCCCAACCCAGTGCAACTTCACACAATAATATGGAGCTGAATTAACACAGGCACATTAGTCTACCATGTTACACATTACTCGACACAAGCTTTGAAGCCCCGATACAGAACGTCACATCACTAAGGTCACCTACTGATCAGAAGGTTGCCGGTTCGATCCCTGGCTCCTCCAGTCTGCATGTCAAGTATTCTTGGGCAAGATACTAACCCCAAGTTGCTCTCTGAGACATCCATCGGAGTGTAAATGTGTTTAGACAGCACTAAGTTTAGAGAAAATGACTGGGTGAATGTGGCATGTTGTATAGGGCGCTTTGAGTACTCCGTGAGAGTAGAAAAGCGCTATATAACAATCCATTTTGCTTTTGTGAGAGTTAATTTTTAAGGAGATTTTTCCAGCAATAAAGCTGCGTTTTGAGTTTCAGCCCCGTCTTTGAGAGTCTTGCATTTTGGGTCCTTTTTACTGCCTGTCACACAGCCTATTACCTATGACAGAATGATGCGACCACTACATGGACCCAGCAGCACTCTTCCCGTCTGATGATCTTTGGGAGGATATAATTGATTCTGTGAATAAGTTATGTGACCCGGCCCATCGAATCCATCACTGAGGAGGAAGCAACGGACACGCCACCAGCGCATCACCCCACAGCCAGACTTCAGGATGTCAAAGCAGCCAACTGTGGTGAGTGAAAAGGACACTTTTTCTCTTTCTTTGGACCTTGGGATTGTTTATTCTGGGGCTATGTTTTTTGAGTCAGCTGCCCAGCCTGAAGCTCAGTCAGCTACTCCTCCAACAACTCCATTTTCATCACAACCACCACTCCAGCCCTCAGTTCAGCCAGCTGTCCAGTCGCCCTTAGCAGCCCGGTCTCCTGTCCAGTCGCCAGAGGTGGGTCGAGTATCCAAAAATTGTACTCAAGTAAGAGTAGCATTACTTTAAAATATTATTACTCAAGTAAAAGTGAAAAGTACTCATCAAAAAAGTTACTCAAGTAAGAGTAAAAAAGTACTTGGCAAAGACTACTCAAGTAGCGAGTAACTGTTTGAAATGTCCGATTTATTTTATAAATAAATGCTATCAGACAAACAAATATAAATACATATACAAACTTTAGTATTTTCAACAGGAATATATGTAAAAACATCAACAAAATAGGGCACAACAATTCTAATTTCCAGATTTCAGTTTTTCACAACAAAGCTTTTTTCACCAATACCTACAGTAAATAATATAAATGTATAAACAGTGCAAACAATTTCCAGTGACAATAGATGCTGTAAACTTTATATTCATTTTTGCTCCAAATGGCACAGCAGCCTCAGAGAAACATCAGCATGAGACATCTTCAACATATGTTCATACAAGGCAGCTCAGTTTACCATAAATTGTATGGGTGTGCATCTATTTCTGCATATTTAGCAAAAATGTGCCATTGTGATGGTTAAGCTTCAGCAGCAGTTTGCTCTCAAGGTTCTTTCTGTGAAGCTGTGACTATTTAGCAGTGAACAGGAGTCCTGCATGACTGAGAAGTCCTTCACAAGCTCCAGATGCAGGAAGAGCTGTATTGGTTGTGATCGACAGTTTCTTGAACGCCATGCAATAGATCCACACCTCCAGTGAATGGACATGAAAGGTACCTCTCCAGCTCCTCTGCTTCTGGCTTTCCTGACCCCATGGATCCATCATCTTTGTTGGTTAGGCTTCTGTTTGTGCTGGCCTCATCCAGCTCTGAGTCTAGGTGATGTCTGATGAAGTGGAGACCTGTGGAAAGATGTATGGTTTTCAAAAGAATTAGGTCTGGTCATTATAGTGCTGTATACACTGCCAAACTGCAGATATTTGTTTGGAGCTAGCCTTCAAAAGCTGGCCATACACTGTGCGA
>NW_005189537.1:4308-6865 GCF_000239375.1 Pundamilia nyererei
CAGAGATTGGCGGGTCATCCCCTTCGTCCCCAGACTCTGCTTCCACCACGGAAGACGTGCCAGTGGGATTGAGGAGATCCTCGAAGTATTCCTGCTACCACCTGACAATTTTCTCAGTTGAAGCCAGCAGCACTCCACCCTCACTACACACAGTGCAGGTAGAACACCGCTTTCCCCTCCTGAGTCGCCAGATGGTTTGCCAGAATCTCTGGCCTGTTGGTACCCATCAGCTGCCTCTGGAGTCCCACAGGCTAACCAAGCCCGGAAGGACTCCTTCTTCAGCTTCGTGGCTACACGACAGGCACCAACTATCTTGCGGCCGCAGCTCAGTGGAGCGGCTTCGGCAATTGAGGTGCTGAACATGGACCATTCAGACTCAATGTCCCCAGTCTCCCTTGGAATGCTGTTGAAGCTCTGCCGGAGGTGTGAGTTGAAGATCTCGTGGACCGGGGCCTCTGCCAGACGTTCTCAGCACGGCCTCACTGTACGTTTGGGCGCGGCAGGTCTGTCCAGCATCCTCCCTCACCACCAGGTGGGGATCAGTTGACAGCTCAGCCCCTCTCTTTACCCGAGTGTCCAAAACATATGGCCTCAGGTCTGGTGACACAATTACAAAATCAATCATCGACCTGTGGCCTAGAGTGTCCTGGTGTCACGTGCACTTATGGACACTCTTATGTTCAAACATGGTGTTCGTTATGGCCAAACTGTGATTTGCACAGAAATCCAATAACAAAACACCGCTCGGGTTCAGATTAGGGAGGCCGTTCCTCCCAATTACGCCCTTCCAGGTCTCACTGTCGTTGCCAACATGAGTATTGAAGTCTCCCAGTAGGACAACAGAGTCCCCAGGGGGAGCACCCTCCAGTGCCCCACGCAGGGACTCCAAGAATGCTGGGTAAGCTGAACTGCCACTTGGTGCATAAGCACAGATGGGAACAAACCCTCCCGTCCACTGGGAGAAACCCAACATACCTGCAGCAAGCCAAGGGGATACCAAGATACCCACCCGAGCCCGACGCCTCTCACCAGGGGCAACTCCAGACTGAGACAGAGTCCAGCCCCTCTCCAGGAGACTGGTTCTAGAGCCCAGCCATGCATTGAGGTGAGCCTGACTATATTTAGCCGGTACCTCTCAACCTCACGCACTAGCTCAGGCTCCTTCCCCACCAGAGAAGTGATATTCCATGTCCTAATTGCCAGTCTTGGTAGCCCGGAATCGGTCCGCCAGGACCTCCTCTCCTGGCCGCCGCTCGACATTGCACCTGACCCCTACCATGCCTCCTGCGAGCTGTGACCCTGCAGCAAGATCGGCGCATGTCCCTTTTTCGGGCTGTGCCTGGCCGGGCCCCATGGACTAATGCTCAGCCACCAGACGCTCACGCTCGGGCATCCTCCCTGGGCATGACTCCAGGGTGGGCCCCCCGGTAACCCTACCCCGGGCAGGGTGAACTGTTCCCTTGATGGTCTTTTCATAGGGTTCTTCTGAATTGCTCTTTGTCTGGTCCCTCACCCAGGACCAATTTGCCATGGGAGACCCTACCAGGGGGCAAAAGCCCCCATACAACATAGCCCCTGGTATCCCTGGGACACACAAACCCCTTCACCATGATAAGGTAACGATTCACAGAGGGGAGCTCTAATTAAGTTATAACTGTTCTAAGACTGTAACTTTGAAACGATATTAATTATTTGGGACATGGGAAAAGAACTACACTGGACATCACCCGGTTATATATACACTGTATATATACTGTATATAGTTCATAGAAAAAAAAACAAACCATGCAGGGTCCATCTGCCGACTTCCAAACCCTACAGGCCCTGCTTCTAATATCTTGATTGGTAAACAAAATGGACAAAATGGATTGCTTCATTAGCTTTCCAGCTGGAACAGCTTCAACTCTTCTGGGAAGGGTTTCCACAAGGGTTAGTACTGTGTTTATAGGAATTTTAGACCATTCTTTCAAAGTGCATTTGTGAGGTCTTTACAGTCCCGTGGCAGCTTTACTTGGATGCAGCTGCTCGGTCGTGGAAACCCATTCTGTGAACCTCTCCATGCATTGTTATTGGGCTAAACTGAAGGCCACATGAAATTTGGAGGTTTCTAGCCACTGACTCTGCAGAAAGTTGGCAACCTTGGTGCACCGTGTGCCTCACAGTCTGCTGAACTCGCTCTGTGATTTTACGTAGCCTACCACTTTGTAGCATGGTTGATGTTATTCCTAATCGTTATCACTTTGCTATAATACCACCACTAACAGTTGACTGCGCAATATTTAGTAGCAAGATATCTGTGTTCTCAGTCATTCAGGTCATCGTAGTCTAAGGAGCTTGGAAAGAAAAGTGTCTGGACTTCTTTAAGTTGCTTGAAGATGTTTCACCTCTCATCAGAGAAGAGAAATGATGAACTTGTGGTGGACCACTAGAGGGCTCCACTCACACCCAGTGTAGAGGAAGTGTGTTCCTGTGTTTTGTGGCGCGATATGCGCAGTTGATGTTGGAGACGAATAAAGAAGGAGTGAGAACTGAGAGCTGTGTCGTTGATGCTTACCTC
>NW_005189538.1:0-5363 GCF_000239375.1 Pundamilia nyererei
CATGTTGAAAGATGCAATGCCACCAATGTGGATTGTCAACACTAAAAACAATCAGTAAGCAAAGACAACAGGGATCACTTTTTTCTGTTTATTTAGCACCCACAACATTTGTAGTCACCTTCTGCACAGGGGAAGTCCACACACACTGTGTGGTATCACTTTCCACAGAAGGTGCATTCAGTCTGCAAGACTGAATGAGATTGTCAGGGTCATTGTCTGACTGTTTATTACTAATCACCTGCTGTACATTCACAGTAACTGCCATCTCCTTACAAATGTTTATTAGATTAACCACACTTAAACAGACTGTATATAACAGCCAACTCTAAAATGTTTGTTTGCAGAGAAAAGACACAGACAGACTACGCTAACGACATGTGATGTTACAAAACTAGTGAAATATTAGTGTCATTTCATTCATTTCAAAGGTTTATTTGCATGACGCACAAACAGACACAATTGAAAGGTACAAATGTATTGTGCATGAAACAAATTCAAACGTGGTGCAGATGTGTGTCACAAGTTGATCTGGCTGTAGGCTGTGGCACTTGGCCAGAGGTGGCGCTGGTTGACTCAAGTCCATGTTAGTGCACAAAGTAAACTGCTCGCTTTAGTTGTGAAGCAAAAACGCTGAATTCGGAGAAACAAACCGTGCGAGGGGGACGATAACGACGACAAGAGTCTCCCGATCGTTTACTCTTGCTGTCCTGTGAACAACATCGGCGTGGTATTACTTGTTTGCTGTTTTCGGGATCGCGTCGTGCATGAGGATATCACCAAGTGAACTCGCCACATTTTTAAACATTTTGTTGTTCAACAGCATCAAGACTGACGGAGTGTGTTTGAGACAACCTCACAAGTGTCACAGGTGACACATTTGGCGTTTTTTTTTTTTTGCTGGTCTGTAGGTAGCAGCTCCTGAAACGCAAGTCTGCCACACATCTGTTCGACTAACGCCAGTTGATCTAAACGCCAGTTGATCTAAACGCCAGTAGATCTAAACGCCAGTAGATCTGGAACTCATAGAGCTGTATGAGTAAATGGGTAGAGCTCAGGCGTGGTTTATTCCACTTTTGTGGGTCTCTGCAATAACATGGGACATGAATAACCATGGGTTTCCAGCAACAGGATTCTGCCCAAACACAGCAAAAGCTTCATTGCTACTAACGGATAAGCTAATGATCGTATAGTGGAACTCTTAGTTTTCTTAAAATAAATAAAAACCAAATATTGATTGAAAAAATAAAATGGCAACAAAACTTATTACGGAAAATAAAATAAAAATATTACTGCATTGTGGTTTAGGTAAAAAAAAGAGAAATTAATTCACTTAAATGCACATTCATGTGAAAATAAATAAACTTCCAGACACTATCGAAATAGTCACCTATGGAGTCACACTGGAAATGATCTTTACTGCTGTGATCAGTGTGGGAAACCATTTATAACAGATGCACAGTTACAACAACACATGTTTAGCCACACTGAGGAGAGACCTTATGTAACCGGTTTCTGCTTCATCCCGCTGCAACAGTTCGGCCCAAACAGACTCCTCAACTCTGCGTTGTGTTGTGTTTTTAAAGGGATGTGATTATCCCTGCTGAACAGGTCACCTGGTTAAAGTGCCCCGTTCCATCAACCATGAATCTGCTTGATTGTTTAGTGCTGTTTGAGGCTGATGAGGGTAACCAGGCCCTAGAGCAGTTCGATGTCTTGACGGGGTTAGTTAAAATAGAATTAGTTGAAATACAGAATACTTTTGGCCATCTACAATAGAAATATCCTTAGAAAGGCTCATTCTATTATTAATTGTTTGAACCATCCACTTCACAGTGAGTTTGAGTTGTTGCTTTCCGGCCGCCGTTTTAGAGTACCTGTGAGGAAGATTAAAAGACTCCAGATCTCTTTTATCCCTACTGCATCTTGTCTCCTTAATTGCAAATAACTGTCCTTGGACTTTCTATCACTATTATTGTCATTATTATTGTATAGTATTGTTCTGTTTATTTTTATCCTGCTGCTAAACTAATTTCCCCTTGTGGGACAATAAAGAAATTGAATTGAATTAAATTGAATTGAAAGAAGAATCCAGCTAAGCCGTACATCACCATTGCTCTGAGTAATGACACCAAACATGATATCACCTTGACAAGGAAGACGGCCCTGGGCACCTTACAGCTGGTTGAACGTATTGTGGAGGTTGAGGCCTCAAACGAGTGCCCACCTGCAATAACAGTTTGCGAGATAACGGTGGAGTCAGCTGGACCTCTCCCAATGTCGTGGTATTCACCAGTGAATCTTGATCATTTGGAGGAGGAACAAAAAGAGATTGTCCAGAGAATGTTGTTTGATGAGTGCAGGGTCTTTGCGTGGGATGGGAACAATATTGGTTCTAATCCTGATCTGAAAATGGTGATAAACCTAAAGGATGACATACCAGTGCAGAGAGCATATACTTCAATACCTAAGCTGCTGCTACGGGAGGTTAAAGAGTACGTGCAAGACCTCCTGGTGAAGGGATGGATACCATACCATACCATACCACCTTTATTTATGAAGCACTTTAACATAAAACCAGAGTTTACAAAGTGTTGAACATGCAAATAGCATAAGTAAAGTAAAGTAAATTAAAAATAAGATAAAATAAAATAAATAACTAAAATAAATGAAAACATGTTAAAACAAATTGAGTCAGGCCCTTTAATCAGTGCCAAAGTCTTCAGTGAAAAAATATGTTTTAAGAAGACTTTTAAACTCAGAAAGCGAAGAGGCCTGCCTAATGTGCAAGGGCAGATCATTCCACAACTTTGGAGCAGCTACAGCAAAAGCACGATCACCTTTAAATTTACACTTAGTTTTCGGTACCTTAAGGAGCTGCTGATTGGCTGACCTAAGGGAACGGGCAGGTGTATATGGTTGTAGTAGCTCCAAGAGGTCTCTTATTTGTTTTTAAATCTCTTAATGAGATTTAAAAACAAATAAGTAGTGGCCTCAGAATCGCCACCAAAAACCATCACTTCTGTTTTCTGCGTATTAAAATGTAAAAAGTTCAAAGCCATCCAGGCCCTTATTTCATCAAGGCATCTGAGTAGAGGGTCTACTGAGAAGCCATTTATTTTTTTAAGTGGGAAATAAATCTGGGAGTCATCAGGATAACAGTGGAAAGAAATCCCATGTTTCCTGAAAATAGACCCAAGGGGTAGGAGATATAGGAAGAAAACAAGCAGGCCTAAAACTGAACCCTGTGGGACCCCACATTGAAGAGAAGCAGCAGAGGATACAAACTTTCAGAGTTTCACAGAGAAAGTTTGCTCTGATAGTAAGATCCAAGTCCTCTTATACTGCTCCCATCAGGTGCGTGCGAAAGAAAGACGGTTCACTCCTTTGCATAGACTATAGTCTATTGAACCAGAAAATGGTTGCAGACTGACACCCACTACCTTGGATACACGACCTGTTTGACACCGTAGGGGGATACTCCTGGTTCAGCATTCTTGATCAAGGCATGGCTTATGTTACGAAACAGTTTCACCCCGGTTCTTTTTATTCCTCGGGCATGCAGAGACGGCACTGAACTCAGTAGTCATAACACAAAAACCTTTATTCATCTTCAGTTACGCATGCATCTTCTATAAGGGAAGACGTGCAAGGCCGGTGTCCCTCTGCAGCTCTTCACTTCTTTATTAGTTACAACCAGTTTTATAGAAGCAACCCCATCATAAAACCCACATGGTGTGCTGCAAACTCTGTGTTTGTGTATGTATGTGCGAGCATGTGAGTGCCTGTGTGTGCATGTACCCGTGTGTCTATGTGAGTGCATGTGAGTGACTGTGTGAGCCTGTACATGTGTGTATGTGTGAGTGCACGTGAGTGAGTGTGCGTGTGGGTCTATGTGCGTAACAGTTAAAGCACTGTGTGTATGTCTCTGTGTCTGTGACTTCCTGCCGGTCATAAAAGTAATCTCCTCTCTTCCAAGCTATACCAAATTCCTTTAGAAAAAATATAAAACAGAGTTAACAGATTACAAGCACTGAGACCCCCACTCTGCATCCACTGGGCCATCGGCCTCTTGTTGTCTTACATTTACAGATAAGCATGTGGAGAGTCTCCTGCAAACCTAATTCTAAGTTATGAAAATTATGAACTTTTATTAAAGGTACAAGCATCAGCATCAGCATCCCCCAACTGTAGCTTCCTGTCTCCTTTTATGACAGCAGACCCTCAGTGTCCATAAATTCCTATCCCTCTACACAATTACACACACTCTCAGGCCTATAACTAAGCCAAAGTAAAATACACAGACAAATCATTCCCTATTCCTCTGATCTACTACTGGACCCTCTCATCTAAGCAAATTTAACACATTGTATTCTAATAATTGTTTTCTTGTACTCACAAATGCCAGTACTTTCTTACAGTTCATTGAGAGGTAACAGAAACACATTCACTCAGATTCATTTTCACTTCTCCTGAAACTAAAGTGAAGTGCTCTGTTTCTATCACCAGCAATGGAACCTGACTGAATGCCATCAGTAAGTCTGTTAGTGAGTAACGTTTATTCATAAAGAGCCTTTCACAGACAAGCGGCCCGAACACACTTTATATTAAATAAATGGAAATAAATAAAATGCCATAAACACAGCAAAAAACCCAACTTCAGATACATAATAAAATTAAATATGTCAGTATTTTTTTATGTTGTCAAACAAAAGTGATTTTTCTTTGTTTGTTCTCTGCCATAATTTTTGTGACACTGAGACCAGAAATCTCCATGCACACTCTTAACTGAGCATTACAGCCTATATATAAAGCGCCAATGACTCTTACAAATAAGTGCAGAATTGTCTTAAATATAAAGTCAAATGGATCATAGTACTAATGCTAAATCTTTTATCCAGTGTATATTCATTAAAATCTGTAATCAGGATAATCAGTCAGGTGACGATAAAATGATGATTGATGATGATACTGGAACTGCATCACTCTGCTCCACTTTGCTGTTTTTCAGCATCTTCATGTTTGTCTCTGCAGGTGAGATTGAACGAAAATGAGTTTCTCTCTGAAATAACAAGAAGTGCAGGAGGATTATTTTCATATTGATTCAGTTTGTCTGCGTGTGTGAAGAAGACACGAGGCTGGGTGGACACTTAACATCTGTAATCCAGCTGTGACAGAGACAAAGAACAAAGATCCACCATCATCCCTGTGCCCAAGAACAGCAAACCCTCATCCCTGAACGATTACCGGCCAGTTGCACTGACCTCGGTAGTAATGAAGGTGTTTGAGAGGCTGCTGAAGAACATCATCTCCTCCTCCATCCCAGACACCACAGATCCGCTGCAGTTCGCCTACAGATCCAACAG
>NW_005189538.1:5383-6771 GCF_000239375.1 Pundamilia nyererei
CAGCCAATCACATTGGCCATATTTGTCACATGACGTAGGACTCCAGTAGAGAACGTAATTAAACTCTTTCTGCACCGCTGGGTGAAGGAGACGTTGACAGATCGCTCTTTTTTCGGGTTTGTTTTTGTTTACTCGCAGAGATCAAATTATTGGTGGGGACATGTCCCTTCCGTCCATGCCAAATCTACGCCTTTGGTTTGTTCAGTTCACCCAAAGATGAACTTGTTCCATTATTTCTTTGAATGTTTGAATTGTTTACTTTCTTTAAAAAAATGCTTGTGCTGAACAAACCTTAAGTAGTTTCCTTTGGACCTTTGTTAAAGCAGTTTGTAAGAAGTGTAAGAAGTAAGTAAGTGTAAGTGTTCCTTTGGACCTATAGAAAAAGCAGATGGATTAAACCGATCTCACACTTTTTATCTTTACATGGATTTTTGTTCCATCCTGATGATCAGAAGAGTGTTTTGGGATTTAACAGATCTCTTAAGAACAACGGTAAGTGTTTGCTGTCTTTTTCTAAAGTCATTTTCAGTCTTTTATATAAAAAGTTTCAGTTGTCATGGTTACAGTTCACTTTACCCTGTCATGCACGAATTTTGGCAACGTGAATTAGATTTTTTTCCTTAAGTATTTTTTTATTCATCTTTATCTTTATTTATATTAAAGATAAATAAAAATACTTAACAAAAAATCCCGATTGAGGTTGTCACAATTCATGCATAACAGGGTTAAATAACAATAGTTACAATAAAACACGCCATACATCTATGGTAACATTAAACCACCAGTGAGTGTATGGAGTGACACAGCAGTGTCCAATGTAGTGGTTTATGTACAAGTATACCATCAACACTGACACAAATGCAAGAAAACAGCCTTTGAATAGCTGTCCACAGCTGTCCACAGCTGTCCACACTCTGCGTGAAAGAGTCAGCATCCACCCACAAAAACGTTTAAACAGAAAAACTGTTTCAAAAACGAGTGAGACTTCATTTAAAATGTAATTTCCTTTCTAGTGGATGTTAACCCTGTAAAGTCAGAAGCATGATATCATTGCTAGAAAATCCAACACATATAACGTCACCCTGACGCAACTTCGATACGAGACGTTAAATCGAAAGTGTTTTGAGTTTGAACGGACAGCTGAACGACAGATCCGTCCTAACCCTCAGTGACTTTCAGCTTTATTTAAACCTTAAATTTAATCTGATGTGTTCAGGTTTAAACTCAGGTTCAGTTATTGAGTGTAAACACCAACAGACTCAGACATTTAGAACAAACTAAGAGTCAGATGAGCAGAAACAGAGAACACGGACATGTCTGCTGTAACTGCGTCACTCTGCTCCACGCTGATGTTTGTCCTGTTCGTCTCTGCAGGTGAGATTTAACTG
>NW_005189538.1:8005-9648 GCF_000239375.1 Pundamilia nyererei
GACCAGCATCCATCTTTTAAGAACCGGGTGGATCTGCAGGACAGACAGATGAAGGATGGAGACGTGTCTTTGATTCTGAAGGATGTGACGATTAATGATGCTGGAACATACGAGTGTCGTGTCGTCCAGCGAGTGGGAGGACCTATGACTCTGATCAACAGCACCAACCTGACAGTTGTTCCTCCAGGTGAGTGAGTAGAGTTGAGTGTGTGTGTGATCAGAGGTGAAGCTGCTTCCTGGTTGTTGATGTTTGTTTCTAAAGATGTTGTTGATGAGACTTTGTAGAAAGCAGCTGGTCTGAGTGATGTGATCAGAGTGCAGCAGATAATGTCTGACAGCAGTTTGAAGAGCAAATGGATTCTGTTCTGTTCTTCACTCATCACCTACCTGACACCTCACAGCTGTTTCTCACCTGCAGGTCAGACAGGAGGACAAGAGAATGATGGAGACGACAAAGACAGAGGGAAGAAGGATCTATCTACTGGACAGATAGCTGGTCTGACAGTTCCTGCAGTACTTCTTCTTCTTGTTGCTGTTGGTTTCCTGATCTACAGGAGATGTAAAACGAATCCTGCTGATCTACATGGAGCAGAGCATCTTAAACTTCTACAGCCTGAATGTGAGTCAGATGAAGAAACACAAAGAAAGATAAATAAATGATGGTGAACATCCAGCAGTAGAAAGCTGGATGTTCAGAGTCTGATGTTATTTCTCTGATGATCATCATGTTCAGACTCAGACCAACAGTGTGTGTCTGTGCTGTCTGTCAGTGACTCTGAACTACAGTTTATTCATCTTCAGGCTGTTCATGAGATTTACTGACACAAAGTCAAACTGTGTTACAAACACACATCAATTTCTGAGCTCAGAGTCAGTGAGTGTTTTTGTGTTGGAGCTTCAGGTTCAGCTGTTTGTAAGAACTTGTTCTGTGAGAGATGAACAACACAGACCTGAGATCAGCTGCTACACACACTGAATGAAGTGACAACACAAACGCTGTGTGATGATCTGAGTGTAGATGAAGGTCTGTGGATTATAGACGATCAATAATCTGCCTGCTTGTGTTCAGGATCATCGATCAGTTACAAATGAACGAGCTTTGACTCAGTTTGGATGTAGAAATGTTGTCCAAGTCAAACTGAGCTCTTTCATGTTTCTATGAACTTTGTGTGTGTTGAATGCAGCAGACTGGAAGAAAAACAAAGTGTGTATAACAAACCTCTCTTTAACTGACTTTCATCATCTTTTCATTAAATACAGCTGATGGTGTTTTACAGCTCACAGTGTTATGATTGTTATGAAACTACAGATTTATGGAGCTGCACACTCAGAGATTTCTGTCTGATCCTGATACTCTGAAACTTTTTACTGAACTTTTGTTATAGAACAAACATAAATAATGTTCAGCTTCATATTTACATGTGTTCAGCATACGTTACCATGGTGATTTAACCAGGTTTGTCAGAGAGACGACTCTGACTGTTTGCCCGACACAGCTCACTAACACATTACTCTGGCTTGTAGTTTCTGACACTTTGCATGTTTAGCATGAGGCTAAAATTCCCCCTCAGTGGGTCACTGGTGACCTGCTGGATGTTCAGAGGTTCATTAAATCCAACATGACTAAAAACTCAAATGTCAAA
>NW_005189539.1:0-1970 GCF_000239375.1 Pundamilia nyererei
CAAAGTGAATGTGGGATGAGCTGGTGTTGTCTGCACTCCTTTGATTGGAGTGTAGATTAAGTGGAGGAGAAACATGGGGAGGCCCTGCATGAGTCAAGAAAACGCTCACAGCTGTCACTGAGAGAGGTGGGCGGGTCGATCCAAATATCGATAGTATTGGTACCAACACTAGTATTGGTTACGGATCAATACTAGCATGACTGGATTGATACTTTGCTTTTATCCTTCATGTTCAGTATGTAGCCGCTGAACTGTGTTAATTATTTCTGTAGTGGGGATTCCCTTTGTCCAACCAAACATCCTACAGTTTAAAATTCACAAACCACTGCTGCACTGTGGTAATGTTTTGTGTGCAGGCAAAAGACGTCCAACTATCAAACTCGAAAGTTGCATTTTATTGTTTATTTTTCCAGTTCGGCAAGCAATAACAAAGATCCATCTTTGTTCCTACCCGCTGCTTCTCCTGCTCTGGTTAAAAAAAAAAAAAAAAAAACATAGGCCCACCCCAGTGCATTCTGGTCCTATACCAGTCCCTTTGTTTATATATATATATAAAAGACCTTACAGTTCTTCCTGGCTGACTTAGCAAGATAAACAACAAAACAAAACAAAACAAAGCAAATATTAACCTACAAATAAACTTGTAAATAACCCAAAAATATAAACAAACCAACAACAAACCCAACAAATTTCAGAATAACAAAAATAAAGAATAAATAGCTCCAACAATTTCTTTGGAAGAATAAACCTCAAACATGCACTATGAAAAATGTCCAAACCTTTTTGTGTGCTTTAGAGACAGAATTTACATCACAGGTCTCCAAAAAACTGAGTTTCAAAAAGCATGAAAAGCTGAAAAGTGTGTTTTGTTGTGTCAACTAATTATTGTGGAAAGTAACAATCACAGTGATATAGTGGTCATGGCTCACTACTCTCCCCCAATTAGCTGCCTGAATAACTTAAAATTATTGGAACTGACATCGACAATACTGCGCCTGTATTTACTTGGTTGAAAGTGTGAATGTTTTTGTTGAAATGTCCAGGCAAGTATACACATGTTAAATGACCAGATATACCTGTTCAAATAGCGTCAATTAACTCACAACTATATGATAACTCTTCATAACTAAACAATAAGAACAAGTAGTCTGATGTCCTGTGATCATTATGAAGCTATAATTTGAAATACAATAACACGTTAAGTTTTTGTACAAAGTATCGGTATCGGATCAGTATTGTTGATACCACCCTGAATATTACTTCGGGAAAGGAAATAAGTAGTATCGCACATCACTAGTCACTGAGCGCCGGAAAAAGCAGCTCAGTGACCCGCCCAGAATGCTATTATTTTCCTCCGCTTTCTGGAAGGGTTCTTGCAAAATTTTATGGCGTCCTGATTTAACAACACCACCTTAATAATCAACCTTCAGCCAGTTTATGGGAAAAGTGAGACATTTTAACACTTTACTGTCCTTGATTATATTTTCAGGTTGTTGTTTATTAGTAAAAAAAAAACAAAAAAAAACCCCCACACACATTAAATTTTAAATCGGGGACCAAAAATATTAAACATAGACTGAAACTCATATTTACTGTCTTATTTACATTTCCTCATGAAAACGGGCTGAATGTCGGCTTCATTTTCACAATGGTTGATGCATTTAGTTAAATTCATTCATAAAGAGGCTGTGGACAGTGAACGGGTCATTGAGCTGTCTCTACTTTCAGCCTGTTACAAAGTCAACCCTGTTTGATTCTACTTTTTGTATTAAATATAACATCATCATTATTATTATTATTATTATTATTATTATTATTATTATTATTATTATTATTATGTGTTTAATGGAATCTGGAAAAACTGCTGTCAAAACTGTGACATCACAGCACATTTAACATCTCAGCTAGATGATAAATTATTTCATCCTAAGATGCTGTTGATGGTGTCTGACATATTTTCTTTTTCTATA
>NW_005189539.1:2622-3892 GCF_000239375.1 Pundamilia nyererei
AACAAACCTCCAGTTTGGTTGAAGCGCTGCTTTAAAATCTCAATGTTGGCTTTGAACAGCTGCTGGTGACCCTTTCTTACTTCAGTCCCCATCTCCCAGTACTGCTGATCTGTGTTCCTGGCTATCCAGTCCTGTTTGGGCACAGTTTTCTTCGTGTCGCTGTCATAATAATCAATCTGAACATCATCAACCATCCCAACAGCCACAAACTCTGGGAAGTTTGGGACTTGAGAGGACGCAGTGTAGAAATACTTCAGAGAGTGCTTCACTGTAAGAAACAGTTAATGTTGTGAGATCTCAGGAACACAGACTTATAAATTATTTTATTTTTTAAATAACACAGTAAGAAAAACTACAGCACATTAAGGACATCCTGTAATAATCCTGCTGTCCCTTCAATAAACACAAAATAGATTTATGAATAGATATTCAGTGGTTAATGTAATTTTTCTGATCCTCTTTTCTTCAAAACTTCAAATTCTAGTTTGAACCTGATTATTCACAGAAAGTTTTAAAACTGTTGTTTATCCTTCAGTTTGGTTTAATTCAGTTTTCATGATTGATGGTTTGAACTCATAGGTTTTAATTTAACTATATTTTTATTTTTTTCTCATTGTTAAACAAAATACATATTATTTTTAATCTGTGACTTCTGAAGTGAGTTGTTCTCTTTTGCATTTCAATTTTTAGATATTTCAAAATCAATGAATTGATTGAAGCATATCGATGCTTCTTCTTTGTTTATATTAGTTTTATAGATTTTTTAAGCTTAAAATTGTTACAGAAAGTTTTACTTCCAATATCTTTGATCGATAATATTATCAATAATAATATTGTGTGAAAATATTTTAAACCCTCATGAAAATTTAAATGGTACTTAGTTTTTAAAATAAACGTTTTAATTATTGTCACCAGATTATCATCAGACCTCCTCACTGACGTTTTATTTGTTGGACTGTTTGGAGAGACAGCAGAGCCACAAGGCGACTTATGTCCAAAACCATTTGATGATTTCCGGGTTGGAAATCATCAAATGGTTTTGGACATAAGTCGCCTTGTTTTAATCTTTGCCTTCATCTACACTTGAATGTTTATTATTAGGTATTGAAGAGATAAACAGACGATTTAACTACCTGTATAATATAATCGACTGTTTCTAAACATTGACATTTTCTACTAGGATCCATTACAACTAAATGTTTAGCGTACAGGAACTTTCTGGGGAGCAAACAGTCCGTCCATTTGTCTTTCAAATTACATAAATCTGACA
>NW_005189539.1:5843-6859 GCF_000239375.1 Pundamilia nyererei
AGACTATTAACACCAAAAAATTTAACACTTTTGAATTTGCTGTGTATGCATAGTATGCAAACGGCTACTAAACAGACATCATAATTCGTCATACAATGAGAACAGGACAAATCAACAATTAACACTGTCTAATTAATATTATATTATTGTATATATTGTTTGGAGTTTAGTCTGTTACTGTAACTATTTTTACCATTTCTTCTTGGAGGAACTGTAACCCACATAATTAAGAAAGTATTCTGAAAGTTTTAGGATACATGACCTGCCATTATCCAATGACACATCTGCTTACCTGTATACTTTGCTCGTTTCTCCTTGTAGGAGCCATAATTAAATGTATTGAATTTTAATGATCACTGGGTTTTCATTTGTTTGGTTGCTATGGTGATGTAACGGGAGTCACGTGGGTGGTAGCGGTGACATTAAGAGGGCGTTGTCAGTCTGTCTTTCACTGGTTTGATTTTGACAGAGAGGAGGGCTGGGTAGCCGTAGTTTTTGTTGACCGCAGCACAACGAGTTTCCCCTTGTTGCATTACAGCCTGTGATGTTTTAAGAGTTTGAATCGCGAGCCGATAACATTGCTCTGTAAACTTTTCAAGCACTTTAATAAACAAGCAAGCAATTCATCCTCTCGCATTATTGCGTAAAGTTGACAGCGCGTCAGGCAAATAGGCAGGCTTCATCCCCGGCCTCTAGCGACTGTGGAAGTCGCTACACTCCTCTCCTTTTCTCTTTTTTTTTAAACTTTAAAAATGGGTTGTGTGTCAGACTTTAAAATCAACAAAATATAAAATATACATTTTAAATTGTTATTGATCCCTTTACCCCGAGTCCTAAAGTGTATATTAATCTTTTACTCTTAAATATTTATTGTTCGTTTACTTGCACTGCTGTAACTGGAGTCTCATCGTCTCGTGTCTCTATATACTGGACTGTATGTAGCGGAGATGACAATAAAGTTTACTTTGACTTCAGCAGCGAGCAGGCGCACCGAGGGCTCTCGCGCTCACTTTTCG
>NW_005189540.1:0-6857 GCF_000239375.1 Pundamilia nyererei
TGGTCACAAAGCAGGAGAGGGGCTGGGAATTATGTTTTCAAACAAAGCGTTATTCCATTAACATTTATAGACTACTTTTGATTCTCACTGTATTACGGGACAAAGTGCGTCCCTTATTAGCTCAATACGGGACGTGTGCTTTTGTTTCTAAATACGGGACGATTCCGTATTTTAAGGGACGGTTGGCAACCCTAGTAACTAGCGAAACTAGCGAGCTAACTTCCGCTAGCTTCCTGCTAACTTCTAACTCCGTTAAATGTAATAAATTTTGTTTTCATGGATGCCTGGAAGTTAAACTTTATAGTTACACCTGGTAAAGCAGCAATGCTGATAGTTTTATTAAAGATGAAAGAATTTAGACAGTTTTTAACTCAGTGATGCTGCAGTGTTGTTTGACCTGAAGGATACGGAGTTTAGGACCCAGATTACTCCCAGATTTAAGAGCATCTTAGTCCGACAAATATGACAATGACGACGGCCGCTTGCATGTTCTGCAAAAAAAATGTGCTTTGTCGTGTATCTGACGGACAAACACCAAACCAGTTCCACATCACGGAAGTTGCACCATTTTTAGAAACCAATTCTGGTTCATCTGTTTCACTCAACAATCGGCCATGTGCGTATGAAACCAAAGGCACTGCGCATGCGCGTTTTAGTCCCATTCTATCGCGATATTTCATTTTCCTATCGTTGCCTAACATTATACCGGTATTACCGTGAACGGTATAATATGGCCCAGCCCTAATTGGCGTCTGTCTTGTGTCAGTGACCGTTCAAACAGCAGTCGCTTTCTAAAACATCGGATATGTATCGGATTCAGGACCACATATGAAAGTGACCCAGATCGGATTTGAAAATATCGGATTTGTGCCGTTCACACTGTCATACCATGATCGGATATGGGTCGCATAGGGTCAAAAAAATCGGATTTGATGCGCTTTCGCCTGCAGTGTGAACGTAGCCTTAGTGTATGTTTGCAGGTGTTTGTAATGTAAGATTTTCAAATTAGTAAGCAGGCTTTTTGAGAATGTTGCTGAAAAAATAACTAGTTTTGTTATTAAAGCTTTGAGATGATCATTCCTCATAGATTAATCAGTTCACAGAATAACAGAACTCCGTAATCTGCCAAAATTATTTTTGCTAAATCTCAGCGCAGTTTAAAGGCAGTTCATGAGGTACAGACGACCTGTATTTTATTCATTTGTGTCCTGGATCACGATTTTTCATCTGTCCGGACACATATACTCAGATTTTTCTTTCCACAGTACTTTCCACGTGTAAAATCATTTTATCAATACCAAATGCATTACATGGTTATGTGCAGGCACTAAAAACAACTTGGTTGGTGTTAGGAATTAAAAGCTGCAGGTTTTAGTTTAGAAAACGATCACGGTTTGGTCTAAAATTCAACGCTTACTAATTCTTTTGAATCTGTAGCTTATGGTTACCATAGTGACATGTTTGCCACTTTGTCTGGGCATGTTGCGTGACACATGCTCAAAGTATGCTCCATACTGAAAATACGTTACTAACAACTGAACTTTTTCACAACTGTTTTCTGTTTCATTTTGAGACTGTGCTGCACAAGCTGTTGTGAAATCACATGTTAACACAAGTTAGTAAAGAGACTCCAGAGGAGGGGAAAAGTTACAAACTGAAGTTCAGTGGAAAATGACAAAAATCCCACACTGTGGGCTTTGAAAGTGACTTAAGGTGTTTATGTGTTTGTGTTACAGGGAGGTGGATGAGAATCCAGACTATGACAACTTGGACATTGTCAACAGAGATGCAGAGGATAAATATTTTGATGACGATGATGACGAAGAAGAGGAAGAGGAAGAAGAAAATATGACAGAATAGTACCCGTGTTATTAATAAATGAATGAACTGTAAATATAAATGTACAAAAAGAGTTTCCATTCTATTTTTTAGTTTGACATCTGAACACAAACAAAAGATGTAATAAACATGTTTTTGGGTCTTTTGAAAATTTGTATAAATATGATTTTCTTGTTCAAAACTCAACAGAAACAAACAAGGCATTTTGCTGTGTTACTAATTATGACATCATTTCAGCATTAAATTTGTCTCAAAGCCCCACACGGGAGGTGATCTGTGCGTATCAGGTGATTTGTCCACATGGATTTTAGGCTTTGTGAGTGAGCGAGAGAGCGATGGTACATGTAGTTTTAGACATTTGCACGTGTAGTCGTGAAGCTGAACCTAATAAATTGTGCGTAAATAATCAGTATTTATTTAGGTTTAGATGTACGCGTGTCAGATTGCTTTGTATTGTGTGGATTGAAACGTGAGTGAGTCTTCAAAAGTTACAAATCATCGTACACATTTAAAAATCTGGACTGAAAATGAGTGACAAAGCAGCCAATGATGGCTGGAGAACGTTTGCTGAAGGTCACTTCAAAAAATTCAAGGAATGTATTCTTCTAATTACAATGCTGTTCCCTACAATGATTATTACAGGTTGGGCAAAGTCCAAAGAAAACAGTTTGATAACATCTGCACAATTTACCGATAAAAAGCATCAATGTTGTTTATTCAGAATATCAAGAAGAAAATATCAGCTGTATGTGGAATTATTAAAACAAAGTAAAACACGGTGATCAGCAGTGTGAAAGGAAAACTGAGACAAAGTACAGTTTTATGATTTTGTTGCTTTTCTCAAAAGTAACAATTAACCGAAGAAAAGTAACGCATGTCATTTGTGGACATACTGCAGCAATTTTTCAAATTCAGCTTTACAGAGGCATTAATCTTCATTTTTTAAGTTCTTTTATTATCAAAGTGTAACACTCTTCTTGTAATTTTAAGACCTTTAGTTGCATTTTTAGTTTCTCCCTCTTCAGTTGATCAAGATCCGTTGTATTCAAACCAGAGTTGACTGAGGGCCCAGGCGACAGAGCCTCTGACATGTGAGAGAAATTAATGCCGACAGAGGTTTGACTTGCTGGAGATGAGCTGTGGAAAAAAGTTAACTTTTAAGATTGTTTGACTAAATTAAAAATCTTTACCTAAATGATAGGACAGCTACATCTTACTTCCTTTCTGGCCTCGTGGATTGTAATGCAGCTACATTGTGGCCAGAGCAGTGGACATCTTTATGTTCACACTCATCTGACGCAGCCAGAGGTTCACAGGAAGGACCTGTACATTTAGAAAATATATTGGGGAAAAAAAGACCAGAAAAGATTAAAAATAATAATAAAAAATAAAATAAATACATGAATTTTTTTCTCTCAAAAAAAGCTGAAAAAAATCATGCTAGTGATTTCAGTTTTTGAACAACTCACTCATTTCCTCTTCTGTTTTTTCCTCCACATTCTGCTGTTTGATTGGTGTGTTTCTTTCCACGTCTCTGGTTTTTACAGTGACTTCAGATTTTGGTATGTTAGGAGGATCGTCTCCTTCTTTCTCATTCCCACAGTTTGCTGACTGTGCATCTCCTCTCTCTGCTGAGCCTTCTGTACAAAAGACAAAATGTTACCAAAAAGTGAAATTAATACACACATAAATAAAGTATTTACTATTTTCCATTAGGAGAATTGTGGGAAATATCACCTTTAATAACACACTTGTTAGTGTGGTTAGAGGCAACAGCAGGTACAGCTTCAGATTCCATTCCTCCCGTTTCCATTTCATCTTCCTCTTCTTCATTCCCAGCATCTTCTGAGTTTACAACCTCGTTTTCATGTCCAGACCCGACCTTCTCTTCAGCTCTCTGCTCTGTTTTCACTGCCAGCTGCCCACTGCTTAGAAACTGGTCCTTATCTTCAACAATATCTCCCCCAGCTTCTTCTGCAGGCTGTATTTTTGCTTCTTGATAGGGATAACAATGCATTAGATTTATGCATGTACACTTTATAATTATTTGTAATTACTATTAGTAGAATCAAATAATTTCTCAAAATAGTTTTCAAGTTAGCAGCACTCAAACTGTGTGGTCTTCTGCTGTTACAGTTCATCTGTTTCACTGTTTGGTGTTCAGAGATGCTCTTGTGCATACCCTGATTGCAATTAGTCATTATTTGAGTTACTGTTACTGTCTTTCTATCAGCACAAAGCAATCTGGTCATTCTTTGACCTCATTTTACACCAGAGAACTGCTGCTCACTTGATATTTTCTCTTTTTAGGACCATTCCCTGTAAACTCGACAGATGATTGTTTGGGAAAACCTGAGTAGGAGATTCTGAAATATTCAGACTGGTGTAACTGGCACCAACAGCCATGCCATGTTCAAAGTCACTTCCAGTTGTGGTCAGAAGTTTACAGGCACTCATTATGGCCATGAATGTCATGGTAATTATGTGCTTTGAATGATGGATTGTAGTTTTTCCCGCTTGAAACGATTGTACATCAAACATTTTCCATGACTTTAAATAACAAGAATTGTTAGTGTGATTTTTTTTGCACTTTCTACATAAGATCTGTGACTCTTAGGTAATTTGACTTCTTTGTATTTAGCACTTTTTTTACTCAACAAATACAACATACCTCATTTATGCAAGCACTTTGCTCTATGCTTTTTCTATCTAAGCGCTTTCTTTAAAACATTGAGCAACTTGGGGTTCAGTATCTTGATCGGTATGCAGACTGGAGCAGCAAGAGACTGAACTACAAACTTCAGATGAGGAGATGAACTGCTCAATCTCATGAGCCACTCATTATTGGTAGCGCAGAATTGGTAGAGCTCATTTAAATGGGTTGGTTTCTTGGCTTGGACTTGGTTTCAAAAGCTTAATTTTGGCCTTATGCTCAGTTTGAAATTCAGCAGATGGTATTGACCTTGTCTGCATTCTTAAATGCATGTTGAGCTTCTCCCATGTCTCCCAGTCTCCTGTGACTGGCTGATTATATCTTTACAACAACGAACACTGGAATAGGTATACTGAATTAAGTGACTCATCGGTGTACTTTGGAGAGCAAAACTATTCATTTGAAACGACACCTGATGTCTTTTAATCGCAAAGACATCTACAACTATTCAAAGAGCAGACAGTTTAGCTGTGTGCCTATAACATTTGTAAATCCTAACACTATGCAGTAAACCAGTCTTATGAAGGATTTCACACACTGCTATTAGAATGTTATTAGAACAATTATCATTTGAGAACTGAGCCAAAACAATTGTATTCCCTAACTCATCTAACACAATCAGAGGTTAAAAGTAAGACTTGTAAACTTAGTAGAAATGTCTTCTACAAAAACAGAAAAAAAGAAAGCCAAAACACATGCAACTCACTCAGTAGTCCTTTTGGCACAGTTTGTGTTGCCACATCTCTGGTATTTCCATTAACTTCAGATCTCAACATGTCAAGAGGATCGTCTCTGTTTTGTTCTTTCTCATTCCCACAGTGCACTAAATGCCCGTCTTCTCTGTCGTCCATCCTTGCATCTTTGCAAAAGTCAACATGTCAATTAATCAAATATATGAAAAAAATGCACAGTGGCTATTAAATATTTATTTGATGTTAAACTGTTTTAATACCAGAGTTTAAGACACTGGATTCAGTTTTATTCACCATCCCCAAAGATGTGGAAGCTTCCTGTTCTTTTCTTTCACTGCTTTGTGTTAACTGGTCTTCACTGCCTTCCCCATCACTCCCGTTAATGGATAGGTCATATTTGTTTGAGGGAGTAATCAGTGTCGCTGCTGCAGTGGTTGTGTTAACTTTTGCTGAGCTGCTGCACTCTCCTGGATGGTCCATCCCCTCGGGGTGATAAGCACTTGTTCCCTGAGGCAAAATTAAACATTTAAATTAGATTTACATTTACAAGAACAGATAGTCATTTTTAAATTATTTGTCCTAAATCAGTGACATGGCAGAAACTGACAAATCCCCTCTGAAATAATGGAAAACTTACATTTGCTGTTTTTAATGTTCCTTTTAGTTGCTGCTTGTATGGTCTTGTATGATTGGGAAAGGGTGTGAAATACTGAAAACTAAAATTTTGAGTGGTAAAGAGCAGCACTGGTCCCAACTTATACAGTATATTACTCTTCTGTTTTAAAGAAATCAAAAACTTTTTTAAAAGCATCCGTTTGTCAAAGGGATTATTTTTCAGCATGACAATGATCCCAAACACACTGCCAGGGCAGTAAAAGCATGCCTGAATAGAAATGCACACAAAAACACATTATTGAAGCAGTACATCTTGAGAGAACTGAACAAAAAGCAGCCATCATCCAAAGAAGAGCTTTGAATGTCCTTCAAGAAACCTGGAGAACTATTGCTGAAGACGACTTAAAGAAATGACAAGAAAGCTGCCTAAGAGTTTGAATTGTGTTGAAGGATAAAGGGGGCCGTACCAAATCTTTTATACTGTATATTGATGTATTTCTTTGCACGTTTCAATAAATTGATGCCACCTTTTACCATTTTTTCAAACAAAATATAAAGAAATGAGGGCTTGTTCAAAACTTTCGTATAGTACTATATATTTTATATAATTTTTCCCCCAAGTTTCAGCATTTAATACATTATTTTTGTATGGGTGTATTTTTAATATGGAGGTTCACTGATAGGCAAAAAGGAAATTAAACTTTGATGGAATAGTTACTGGTTAGAGTAACCAGTGATTTTTAATATTGTGTTTTTTACATTAAAATTCCAACCCGAAGATATTGCCTAAATAAAAAATAAGAGTAATCTTATGTTATTAAATTTCACATGAGGACCAAAAATACCAGACAGTAAAGTGTATTAAAATTTAAAAGAAAACTATATATATATATATATAACAAACACCCAGCACGCCCCTGCGGGCGGTTTATCCTTCAAGCTCGGGTCCTCTACCAGAGGCCTGGGAGCTTGAGGGTCCTGCGCAGTATCTTAGCTGT
>NW_005189541.1:0-1957 GCF_000239375.1 Pundamilia nyererei
TTTTTATTTTTCCAGTTCATGAGGACAGTTTTCTTGGGTATGCATAGGGCAGTGAAAACCATATGGGCGATATTCTTTTTAATACATTTTAAAAGTAACCTTCCCAACACTGAACACTGGACTGTTAATACCATGAAAGTACCAGAATCAGTGCCCTCTAGTGGTCACTGTCAGTAACTACAAGTCTCTGTATACAATAGCACTGACATTTACTTTATGAGACTCTATGAGAAGTTAATGGAAGCAGTCTTGTTTTTCTCTTGTTTCCCTCACTAACATTAGCTGTGTGCAGGTTAGCTTTAACAGAAATAGCAGAAAATAGTCAGTTGATAGTCAGCAGCTGAACTCATCTCAAAAATACTGCATTATGAACTCGTCTCCAACAGGGACTAAAACTTATTGGTAAAGATATTAAGATACAAATTTGAACTTCTTGATTTCACAAACAGTGTCTGATAGAGGAGGAAGCTGTCCTTCATGCCTGCCCTGTCTGATTACTTTATGCTTTATATTACTTTTGAGTGTTATTTGGTCTATTTGGTCTATTTGAACAATCACACATGTTGGAACCTTTTCAATTTCCTTTAATCAGAAATGCTGTTCAAGTATAGACAGTAGATGCTTATATATGATGTCTCAAAGGGGACTAAACAACAAGAGTACCTCCTGTTAAAACTGATACCTAGAAAACCTCAAGTTATTTTGGACTGGATAAGTTTTATCTGTGTGGGTTAGAGGGTTAGAGACAGGTCTAGGATATGTTTAGCCTAGGATAGCACAAACACCAGAAAGAGGGGAAGGCTGTTATCCTAGTTTAGAAATAATAAGTGCTCTAAGTGTTAACAGGTCACTCACTGACCTAATTGGCCATTTAGTAAAATGACCTTTGCACTGCTGTTTGCTTCTAACAGTGACCAGTGAAACACTTGCTTGTGCTAAAATATTAAATAGTGAACTGATTGTCTGGACTTTGATAGTCACCTGTGACAGAACAGGCTAGAATTTTTAGGTGCCACAGAGGTATACTTATCTATTTTGCTAATTTAATTCAATTAAAAAGCAAAGAATAGGAAACACTGAATGAAGTGTTGGGAGAACAGGGGTCACAGTGTTAGGACTAATGGATGTTTTTGACTATAAAGCCCATCTGCAAGGACAATACAGGAACACAGAAAGAGGCAGATGTGTTGGAGAGAGACAGAAGTGCTGTACATTGAGAAAAAGACTGGTGTCCTATCTGGACTCAAAACAAATGAAAGAGGAAAAACAAACAGTTGTATTGGATAATGACAGTAGAAACTGACCAAACCAGTTGTTCTGTCATCACATACATGTTTAAATATTTGTGAAGCCTGTGCAGCACGTGGGTATATAAATACGATACATTTGGATTATCACATATAAGTGGTTCTTTCCTCTGAGTATCAGTATTCACTAAACAAACAGCAGTTATCGCAGTCTGGTATTTTTTTAATTAATTATTTATTTTTATTTTGCTCCATGCAGAATATTTGAGGGGGTAGCCGAGAACAAGACAACACTGCACGCCACCACCAAGGTTAACAGTGGGGGTGGAGCAAGGGCTTACCTTAACTAACCCAGGTTTTCTTCTTTCATAAAGACAACACCAGCCTCATCTTAAGGCTTCCCATTGCTATTCTACAAACCCAAATCCCCAAAGTGAGTTGGTGGTGAGTGAGATACCCTGCCATCCAGATGGTGTCCTGGTGAACTATTATGCTGACGGTGGCACACAAAAGCAAGAAAACAAACCACAAACTGTCATGATCCTGGGTCTTATGACCCAGTGTTTTGAGTTTTAGTTCATTTTGATGTTTTAGTTTATGTAAGCCCTTCAGGTTCCTAAGTTCATTTGTTATCATGCTTAAGTGTTTCTAGTTCTTATTATTTTCCCCCTCGTGTTTCCAACTATGGTAAATCTCCCCTGCTCTTCATG
>NW_005189541.1:2517-3771 GCF_000239375.1 Pundamilia nyererei
TGTGACAGAAGGACGCAACCAGACAATGGACCCAGCAACTCATAATCCCTCCGCTGAGCTCCGGGAGGACATGATCTATGCGGTGGAGTTTCTATGCCAGGAATGGTTTGCGCTGCCCTTTGAAGAGTACCAGGAGGAGTTAGCCATCTGTCTGCAGAGGATGGTTTCTGGACTTCCCTGGCTATTTGGCGCGCTAAACCCTCTCATCCAGGACTTCCTCGTTTCCACCGTACACGTCCGCCCGGATCGGCCTCTCCACTATGAAGACTCGGAGGAGGTTCAGCCCGGTCCGCTGGAGGATTCGCGGGCTGGCACGTCTCCTCCCCCTCCTTCCCGGAGAAAACGGCGTTCACGCCGCCATCGCTCCACAGCAGCTGAGCAGACCACTTTCACGAGTAAAAGTGACTGTTTGCCACATTCTGATTCCAATCCTTCTGCCATTTCATCCACGGTTAGTCATGCTGCTCCTATGAACACTTTAGTTTTTCAACCAGCTCCTCCAAACCGTCATGATTCCAACCCTGTATCTGAGACTCTAAGTAATGCTCTGCCAGTATCTCAGGCAGTTGTTTTTTCTGTGCCTCAGCTGGGAGGTGTAAATAGTAACAGAGTGCCTCCTACCATAGTTAAACTGGCTAGAAGACTTGGACTTGATGCCACTGAGCTCATGAATCAAGTTGAATTTTGTGTTCCACAGCCAGCCATGTTCAAACACACTCACCATGTTTTAGAGTCAGACCAAGTTCAACCTGCACCTCAAGTGACTGTTTTGGGTGTGGCCTCACCCCTGGACTTTGCTGCTCACCAGTCAGCTTATTCAGAAACTGCCTTTGCAAACCTACCTACGCCTGTGACCGCTCCTGAGCTCCGCTCTCCACCACCTGTCCCGGCTCCCAGGGTGAGGCCAGCCAGGGCGCAGCCTACCTCCGCACCCGTACCTACTCCTCGGGTGGGAGCGGCTCGTGTCTGGCGGGTGCCTGCACCCATTCCTGTGTCCGCTGAAGTCTCAGACGAGCCTATCCAACCCCTGTCCTTGTGTTCTGTAGGCTCGGAGATAGGTCAGCAACAACTACCACAATCACTACAACCTCTCATTTTTTCCATAGTTCAGTCTGTTGCTCAGTTAGCTCAGTCGTGTGTTCAGTCTTCAGTTTTGTTCCCAGGTCAGGCTTCAGTTTTGTCTCCAGGTCAGGCTTCAGTTTTGTCTCCAGGTCAGGCTTCAGTTTTGTCTCCAGGTCAGGCTTCAGTTTTGTC
>NW_005189541.1:5471-6854 GCF_000239375.1 Pundamilia nyererei
CTGAAAAGAGTTGGAACAAATTTTCAGGACTAAAAAGGACCTCATAATACAGAAACAATTTTTAGAGGTTAAAATACAAATAGAAAATGTATTGAATCAGGAAGTGGAAAGAAAGGCAAGATATTTGAAACAAAATTACTACGAACTGGGCCCTAAATCCACCAAATTATTAGTTGCAAAAACGGCAGATAGATACAGCAATACACAAAATTAGAAACTCCTTAACTCAAGAGTTGGAAACTGAACCAGAAGAAATAGATAATATTTTTAACAATTACTACCAGAAACTCTATCTGCAAGAAGGAACTGTAGATGTGCAATCAATTAGAAATTTTTTGTACTCACTAGATCTACCCAGCATCTGGAAAAACCGAAACGAAGTACTTACTAAGGAAATCACAATAGTGATCTAAAATCACACAAAAAACATAAAATCAGAGTAGAAAAAGTTATATGTATTAATGTAACAACCACAAACATGTTTAATGAATCATATTTCATAACTTTAAATGCAAATATAAATTGTCAATGTTAAAATCCTATGCACATGTTTTGCAAACAACAAAGTTATTTGCAGCCATTTACATTTTAAAACTTCAAACTATTTGCATAACAATCAGGTGTTCTGCATTCAATAAGATACCACACAAATTATTTGTGCCACTCTAAAAATTTCTTCATCATAGCCTGATACCTGCAGGTATGACAGCAGGTGTATCACTCCTATTTTTTACCTGGAGACAGCAGTCACCTCATTGTTCTGACACACAACACAAAACTATCCACAACACTGCACACTAACTACACACTCCAAACACGCTAAACGTCACAAATCTCTCCCTCTCTCTCTCTCTCTGTCTCTCTCTCGCTGTCACTTCTAAAATTTCATCCTCTTTCTAAACAACCAAATGTCATGTTGCCATATCATTTTTTGATTGGTCGACATGGTGCATTTTTCCACCAACACGAAAGGGCAGTTTTTTTGTTTTGATTTGTATTTTTTGGTCATAAGCAGAGAGTGCTTGCTAGCGCTGTCCTTAGACAGTAAACGTGATGAAACTATTGAGGAAAAAACGCCGCATATATATTGTTTTATGACTCTGGTTTTACGTGGCCTATCAACACAATTTATAAACTGGCATCACCTTGTTGCTTTGTCTTTAAGTGGTCATGTGTTTGGCTTATGACTACTTTATTCTTCCTTAGTCAAACAGCAGCATTCATGCAATTGTTTTGCCCCTTAGCTACAGGTGTTGTGCCAAAAAGTGATTGTCACTAGGGCTGACTATTGTCACTGATTTCTATGCAACACGTTCACGTTCTCACTCCCAACTCCTCAAACGTGTCAGGCATGGTCAGGCTCCCTCTGCTTCACTTATGGAC
>NW_005189542.1:0-997 GCF_000239375.1 Pundamilia nyererei
TTGAGCACGTCTGCAGATGACCTGTCACAACAGCTTATCACAGAATACAGCGACTTATTTTCTGATGAGCTTGGGAGGTTGCCAGTCACCTATCACATGACACTGAACCCAGATATGAAACCAGTTGTTCGCCCAGCACATCGCATCCCTTTGGCCATGAAAGACAGAGTCAAGGCAGAGCCGGTGAGGATGGAGAAATTAGGCGTCATTACTCCCATCTCAGAGCCGACAGACTGGGTGTCTTCTATGGTAGCCACCAACAAGAAAGGCAAAGATGAAATCAGTATATACATAAATCCTCGAGATTTAAACACAGCTCTGAAAAGACCACACCGTCCCATGCGCACAGTAGCATTAATGTCAAATGCTACTGTGTTCTCTGTTTTGGATGCTAAGAACGTTTTTTGGCAGGTGTCATTGGATCAGAAATCATCCATGCTGACCACCTTCAGCACTTGTTTTGGTCATTACAGGTTCCTCAGAATGCCTTTTGGTTTTAATGCTGCCAGCAAGGTGTTTCAGCGAGCCATGGAGCAGATATTCGCTGGGTACCCATGTGCCATCATTGTTGATGATGTACTCATCGGCAGAAGAACCATGATAGAACATGACGACAACCTGAGAAAAGTCCTTGATCGTGCCAGAGAAGTAAACCTGCGACTAAACCCATTAAAGTGCAAATTCAGGTCAGTTATGTCGGACACATTTTCACAAGCGAGGGACTTAAAGCAGACCCTTCCAAAACAGCCACAATAAAAGAGATACCAGTTCCAACGGATGTCTAAGCCCTGCAGAGGTTCCTGGGGATGATCAATTATCTTGGAAAATTCATTCCAAACTTCAGCCATCTGACAGCTCCTCTGCGACAGCTCACACACAAGGACACCGAGTGGATGTGGGACACACAGCATCAGACTGCGTTTGAAGCACTTAAAGTTCACATGTCTAATCCACCTGTTCTGTCATATTATGATGTCAGCAAACCTGTGACACTAAC
>NW_005189542.1:2556-3538 GCF_000239375.1 Pundamilia nyererei
ACATATTGCCTGAGCCAGTTACTGTTCAGAAAGACACTAATCATCATCATGTATGTACTGGAGAACATACAACAACAAACAAATCTCATGGAGGAGGGGTATGTTTGTATATCAACCAGGGCTGGTATAATAATTTTACTCTGCGGGAAGGGTTGTGTCTTCCTCACATTGAGCTCTTGTCAGTATCTTTCAGGCCGTTTTTCTTACCAAGAGAATTCCCTAAAATCTTTGTCACTGTTGTTTACACTCATCTCAAAGCTGATGTTAGAGTTGCTGCTGATGCCGTTTTTAAAGTGGTACACAATCTGCAGTCCCTCTCTCCGGATGCTCCTAATTTTGTTCTTGATGATTTTAACAACTGTAATCTTAAGAAATCACTGAACAATTTCTTTCAATGTGTCCCCTGTCCTACAAGGCGTAATGGAACTCTGGATTTGTGTTATGGACCAATTAAGGGGGCAAAAAAGTCTTGTGGCTGGACCTGCACTAGGTTCTTCGGATCACAATGATGTTCATCTCCTCCCTGCTTATGGACCTGTGACGGGAGGGAGAAGACCTGTGTGAAGCGGGCTAATGTCGAGACAAAAGACAGTTGTGTTGCCCTTCAGGGGTGTTTTGATTGCACTGAGTGGTCCCCATTTCAAGAGAGCACTTCCGATGTGGATGAAAGTAGCGATGTGGTGTGTAGCTACATCTCTAAAGAGCTAAAGCTAAAGACTCTGTGATTCCATCTAGAGAATTTAAGACTTTCCCCAATAACAAACTGTGGCTCTCTAAAGACATCAACGATTTGATTCTTTAAAGGCCAATTGCTTTTAACGAGGGAGCCGTTTCCACTGTTAGAACATTGAGGAAGGAGGTGAGGGCTGCAATAAAGAACGTTAAGATGAGGTATAAAAATAAGATTGAGGTAGAACTCAGTAGAAACAACCTCAAGAGAGCTTGGCATTGCATGAAAATTTACTCAGTTAACGTATTAAAA
>NW_005189542.1:5599-6853 GCF_000239375.1 Pundamilia nyererei
TTGGCTAATAGTAGCCTTACTTAAAAATTTATAAATACAATATGAGAATATAATGGTAAATTATATAATGGTAAGTCTAATAATAACCCTTTCACTATAATGCCTGGGTAGTGTTAAATCCTCCCAATTCTTTCGATCTTTGGGCTGAAGGAAGGACAATACTCGGTGTATAAACGCTCAATCAACAATTACTTTATTACATACAATTCAACACTTTTGAGCATGAACCATCCGGATGGGGAGACATGCATGAAGAGGGTCACAGCAAATCTCAAAATGGTGGAGGGTTACTCAAACTCTTATAGCCTCTGATGGCCCCCACCTAGTCGTAAAAACCTAAACATTCACATTCTTTCTAACTCCTAGCGAGCCTGACTTATGGCCTTGGCTCCTTTTGTCTACCTTCAACAACGGTGGGAGTGAAGCTCCCGTGGAATGTGCTCTGTGTCCTCTACTATCAGAAAAAGCAAAGTCCTGACTCTCTGAAAACAGTATTTCTTATGACTCAGCAGTATAATGCAGCATAAACAATATCATTCATTCACAATAAATCAGCAGCCTAATGTAATACAAATCAGTTTAATAACTGTAATAGTTATCACCTTCTTCTAATTCAAGAGAATACTGCAAACTAAAACTACATAATAATTTCACAATCATTAATCAGGGGTATAACATGGTATAAAATAATATTATAATCCCACAATTCCCCCTTTGAACTCTTTCTTAAAGAGATCACTAACACCTTGCAATTTAACATTACAATCCAGTTTTACAAGGTCCATCTCTTGTTGCCCTTGAGGCCCTCTGTCCCCCTTTAACGGGTGGACCATATGTGGGATGACCTCTGTGTTTGCACAGTTCAGATGCAAGAAAAACTATGATTACAACAACAACAGTAGTTACAGATGACACTCCCATCACTCTCCAGTTCGACTATTGCAGAGTTGTCAGAGAACTTCTGTAGGTGGCAGCGTGGGGAGTTGATGGAGAAGTCTGCAGTGTAGAGGGTGAAGAGGAACAGTGTCCGCACAGTTCCCTGTGGCTGCAGACCAGCCCATCAGAGACACAGCCCTGTGTCCTCATACAAAGTGGGCATCCTATGAGGTAGTCCAGTATCCACTGGGACATGGGACACTGGGCGCAGATGAAGAACCAACCTCTCGAGGGTCTTTATCAGATGTGATGTCAGGGCTATCGGCCTGTAGCTGCTGAGGTCCTTGGGATGGGAGGTCTTTGGTACTGGTACCAGTA
>NW_005189543.1:0-1206 GCF_000239375.1 Pundamilia nyererei
GTTCTGTTGATCTTATGTGCTGCACAATAATGTTTAATATTTAGTATTTACTGTCATATTCCTATATATCATTGTGATGTTGTTTATTCTATTACTCGTTCTCTTCTGCTTGTTTTCTTTTTTCTTTCTCAACAGGTGATCCAGGTGATCGGTAGATGCATTTTTTTTTTCTGCCCATTCTGTTGGTTTTTGTTTTTTGCCCTTCTCCCCGTCCCTCTTCTCAGGTGTTTCTCTTTCCCTCTTTCTTTCTCCCCTTCTTTTCTCCAGTCAAGTCTGTCCCGTATTCAGCAAGTGAAAATAAAATAAACAATAAAAGGTGAATCAGATGGACCATTATGGCAAGGCTGGGATGGTCAATTTGGTAAAGTAAATCCGTTGGGCATCTTTCTTTGCCTCGGATAAAGCGGATGAAGATGGATGGATGGATGGATCAGAAATCCCAGTTTGCAATTATTACAATACAAAGTATTACACAGAGTGCACGATACTGGTCATAGGATGTTCAAGATGGGCTATACGCCTTCCAACAACTGCTCACACTGCACAGCAAATACACCGGACAATTACATCCACGCTCTTTGGTTCTGTCTACCAGTTCAGAAATTTTGGCGTGAGATATGTGAAGACTTATCAAAGTGTCTGAAATGTAACATTCCAGCCTCCCCTTTAGTATGCTTGCTGGGCAACTTGGATGAGGTCACTGCAGAAATAAACACAGCCCACGTTGTTTTTACGGCCTTATGCTTTGCCAAGAAAATGGTCCTCATTAACTGGAAAAATAAAAATAATCTTAATTCTAACCAATATAAAAACCATCTAATAGATCATATTAGTCTTGATACAACCTCTGCCATCACATTTGATCAATCCCTTTGGGCTCCTTTGATCGGTTTCATCACCTAGTGGGGGTGGGGGGTCATGGTTTGGTCTTGCCTTCGCTATTGTGGTTGATATGGGGGTAGGGACGGCCTTAGGGCGTCTGGGGAGTCCCTAGGGACGTTTCACTGGAGGGCCTAGACTGGGGGATGTGGCCATGACCTGGTTAGGAGCTCTGGGGGCTCTTAGATGGTGTTTTCCTTGTGGCTGCGTACAGCGGAGATGAGGGAGGGTCTGTGCTGGCGGATGTTGGTTACTGGCCTGGTAGCCCGGCTGCCCCTGGGAGGGTCCGGGACGGGCGTGGAGGCTTGGGGGTCTGGGGGTGCTCCG
>NW_005189543.1:2966-6849 GCF_000239375.1 Pundamilia nyererei
TTTCCTATATCATAAATCAGTAAGAGCAGATATAACCTCTCTCCTGACCTTAAGTTGTGTGTGCATGCCAGAGTCCTCTGGGAGGCACACAGAGTCTCCACAGACTACTAAGGATCAAACCTCTACCACCATGACATTGATTATACACCTCTAAGCATATATGAGTAGATATTTCTAAGCATAAATGACAATCAACAATACAAATCTAACATCAGCGTATAAACTTACGCCTTAAAGCTTTACTTAAGGCTCACCTGTCAGCCATGTTGAAATGGTCACGCCCGAGGGCCCCCCTCTTCACTCAAACAGCGCAGTAAAGAAGTGATCCTTGACCACTTAGTTTTTAACGGGTGCTCGAAGTCCCGCGGGAACTGCCCGGGCTAACTGTACGCCGCCAGGGATGAACGTGCGTCCACGATCACCAGTCGCTGCCACATGCTGAGCACCTGCGCTCCTCGGAGTCCAACTCCTGTCCTAGATTAATCTAAATCATTTTAAAAGCATCACTATGGACTCTAACCGCCAGTTTATTATCTGATGCCCAAGTCCAACTCTGCTAATCAATACAGGGATAAATCCATCCCTTAACCAAATATCCTAACTTAAACTCTTTTTTTCTTGGCTGACGTAACAAGCACACATATCACACCAACTTCAAACATATGTTACAACGATTAAAAAAAATCCACCACAATATTAACAACCATGAGTTTTCATCAAATAACCCCAAACTTTACTTTTATTTATCCCAAATTACCCAAAATTATCATGGACATGTCACCTGAAATCTACTTAACAGATTTTATAATTTAGTTTAATTTCCACTACTGAGCCAATTTAACGGTAACAATCATCAATTCGGTGGACCACTAATTTAGAATTCATCCAATATGCACAATTTCCAACAGGCTTGTGCGCTTACCTATACTCTTTTAGACCGGTCTGTTGTCCACCTCATATCAGATCGTACCTTAAGGTCCAAATTAGTCCCCTCAGCCACACAAGAATCCGGGTCACGGCACCAAGTATTAAATCCCAGTTCTTGTGTATTCTTTACGGCCAAGAAAGACACAGGGCTTAAAGTGGTCCTTTTACTTTAAAAATTATCTTTATTTTACATATCCAGGATATGGAGACCTGAACACAAAACACACAACCCCAGGTCTGAAGCACAAACAGAAGCCTAGGTATTTATATACTTGCTCTCTACGTCACCCCACACTTTAAGTTTCGATCAAACAGCCTAGTTGGTTTCACTTTCTGGTCCTATGCTCTGCAAAAGTATGCAGTTTCCTGTCAGCCTGCAACCTAGTTTTACACTGAAGTCTGGGCCTCTCATAAAACACACTAATCAGCATTCAGATTATATATTTTATTTCCTAACACCACACAGAAGTTAATGTAGCCCGCAACACAGGTCACAACGCTGTCAATGTCCTGCCCCCACAATAGAATCAAGAGTCCTTAAGAGCCTCCCCGCTTTCCTGCGACCATCTGTGTGATGCAGGTCACATACTGGGTGAAGCTGGGCCGTGTGTAGTCCAGTGATGTGTGATTAAAGTCCCCTGATATTAAAAAAGGGATCTCGGAGATTGCGTTCCCAGATAGCAAGGAGACATTGAAACAATGTTTATTCAATATCAGGTGATTCTATTGAATCAACGTTGAAATCTGACGTTGACCTAACGTCACTCTTGCACCCTTTTTCTTTTATATTGAAACAATGTCAGGTTTTGATATTGAATCAATGTTGAACACTGACATTGATTCAACGTCAGAATTTCAAACACTGTTAATAATGATACAATGTCAGATTCTGATATTGAATCACTGAACTCTGATGTTTATTTTTCATCAGTTTTGCACACATGGTTACTATTGAAACAACAATAAAGTAATGATTAAAAATCAGTACTTAAAAGGTATTTGTATTAATACTAAACCGCTGCAAATTACCAGCAATACTTAAACCTGCAAAAAGACAATTGTGTATGATCCACAAATAGGAAACCCATTATATGCTGGACAGTCTTATAATTTGAATCAATTTGTATCAACAAATTGTATCAACAAACAGGCAATACAGGCTCTGAATTCCTCACGGAGGGTCCCCACTAGTTTTTGAAAGGCTGCATTTGTTGAAAAGAACAATAACAAAGAATACTGTTATGTGACGGCTGTGTGCAGGCAGAAGAAGGACCCAGAGTGCAGACTCTGGAGACAGAAAGTAACTCAAAACAGCTTTAATGCTGAACTCAAAAGGGTAACAAAAACTAAGAATACAAAATACACCTACGCAGACAAAACACACAGCAAGATAAAGGTAGATCGCAACAATGACAAACTGCAACACAGGGCTTAAATACATAGAGGGAGCAATCAGGGAATGGGTAACAGGAGGGAAACACAGCTGGGGCAAATCAGGCCTAAAGAGACAAGGGGAAGCGAAACCAGATACATTAACATCAGACAAGGACCTTCAAAATAAAACAGGAAACATGACACAGACTGAACTAAAAACAGACTCACACGCACTGCAACAGAGGGAAAAGAGACGTGGGACCAGGGCAGACACAGACACTGACTGGACACGGGGATATAGCAACTAAGGATACACAGAGACGCGAACTAGACAAGGGGATACAGGTGACAGGGGAGACAGAGCAACTAGAGAAGACAGAGACATAAACCATAAGACAGAACTCAAAGAAACCAAAGACTAGAAAGTATAAATAATATAATAAACTCAAAAACCCTGGGTCAACGACCCAGGCATCCTAACAAATACTGGCTTGTGATAAACTGGATAATCATTGTGATGAGAAAAACAACTATATCCCATAAATGATGGCTTCACATTTTGCATTCAGGTTTAAGTACTTCAATCTGTTAAAATTGTTTACAATTTAGCCTTTGACATATAAATGAAATTCTATGTAAAATGTCAAAGTACAACATTTTAGAACTTGCCTAAGACTCTCTGGAATCTAAAAAAGCAAATATGATGATATTCAGCAGCATCAATTAGTGTTTTGAAGTTAAGATTACAATGAAATTGTGATGCAACTCATTGTTTCAAACCATACCATCTTTATCGAAGGCACTGAACGCAGACTATTTGCTGGGGAGCTTGCATAGCTGTGTAGGTTGGCGAAAGGAGCCGGTAGCTGGCAGTTTGTTTAAAAAATTAAAAATTACATACAACTCGTCTACAAAGGTTCCTGTTCTTTCTCGCTCTCTCTCTTTCTCTCTTTCTCGCTCTCTCTCTCTCTCTCTCTCTCTCACACACACACACACACACACACTAAACATTACATTATTACCTGATTCTTTCACACGTGGGGCCTTTGATTTTGGAGGTCACTCATCATCAGAGTCTTGTTTATGGTTGGATTGTACTTTACTGATCTGGAATGAAAAAATGAAAAAGAAAAAACAATGTCAATAAAAAGAGGAAAAACATGATATTCAAGATAAGTTCCAGGTAGGGAACATTCATTATTAAAGTCACAAAAGCGGAAAGTCACGTGGGCATGTCACGTGATCATTCAGCCTCAGGCGACTCTTTCACGTGTTTAGAAATGGAAGCCAGTGCAGTCAAATCTTCAAATGTAACACATGCATTGAGCACATTTGTAGAGGTAACTTTACATTTCTGGATCATATTGCACACATTTGTAGATCGTTTGAGGGAATTAACTCTGCATACAGCAGCCATAGAGCGAGAGTCCAGGTATATGGTGGGCAAGCCGACCGCAGGGCTAACAAAAGCACCCTCCTAGCTTTACAACGAAAAGACATGAATGCATGTCATGAAAATATTTTCTTTGTTCAGAGTTGGTACCCAGATAGCAAGGAAACATTGAAACAATGTTGAGTCAAT
>NW_005189544.1:0-1383 GCF_000239375.1 Pundamilia nyererei
ACTGTTAAATGAAGATGAATCACTCCAATATGCTTTACATGAATCATCTAAGTTAGTTTCAAATCTCTCTACATTAAAGGAGCAGGGGATGGTCACACAGGATCCTCTCAAAACATTTATATTCTCTGGCATATTGACGTTGAACATTCCACACAGTGCACCTGAAACACAACACAATAATAAAAAACAACAATAACAACAAAAACCCAAACAGTTTTATCTCTTCCTTCATATTTATCATGTTACAACGACTCAGTATTGAATTCAGATACTAATACAAAACACTTTTACTGTTAAATATCTCATCAATAAAAAGCCTTGGTACTTTACTGCACATTCATCTTGAATAGTGATGTCAGATAATTTGATAAGGAAATAATTCAAATTAACAACAGTGTATTATTATTATCATCAACTTAAATCATCTTTATGTAATGCACATGTCAAGTCTCTTTCACTCACCCTGCAGCAGAGAACTAACGAGAAGAAAAGTCAGAGTTGCAGCCATCTTTGTTGCAAGAGAGTGAAGTTTAAGGGAGTCTGAAGTTTACACAGGAAACAGTTTACATGATTATTTGTTAACCATTACCAGGGAAACGCTGTTAAGATCTAAAGTCAAAGTACCATTACTACTGGTAGTTATGGTAATTTTGAAAAATATAGATAAATAAATGTTCAGCCTAAAAAAATTAGACTACATAAAATATTTGAACTTTCTATCATTATTATTGTTATTATTATTTTATAGTATTGTTCTGTTTATTTTTATCCTCCTGCTGCTAAACTAATTTCCCCTTGTGGGACAATAAAGAAATTGAATTTGAATTTGAATTTGAAACATACAGTGTTGATTTCACAAAGGTTAACCATTAAATGACGAAAGAGAAGAAAAAGGAAGGTGTAAGTCTAAAGCAGTTACGCAATTTATTAAAATATTCTTCAACAAGTAAATATAATTTATGTTTCTGATTTCTGATAAAATCTTCTAAAGACAATGAATTCATGTCTTGAAAGTCTCAAAATTTTGAAAAATGAAACCTCTCACATTTCTCCCGGCAAACTTTTTCTTTTTTTCTTTTGATGTATTTTTCTCCAAAGGTCAAAAATTTGACAATTTATCTAAACAGCTGTGAATATAAGATTTACAGAAAATAACACAAGTTGACACAAAGAGGCAGTGTTTTCATCTGTGAGTACTGACTCATTCATTTTCCTTGTCTTATTTAAAAAAAAATATTAACAGTAAAAGCGCTTGAAATATACATATATATATTGTCGCGGTTCGAATTTTGAGGAAGAGACATACGACTGAAAGTCCATAGTGGGTCAACACAAATTATTTTATTAAAACACATATATGTGGTGAAGATAGGCTCTGCAAAA
>NW_005189544.1:2209-4426 GCF_000239375.1 Pundamilia nyererei
GAATTTTTCACGATCTTTAGCGAACATACGTTTTGGAGTCCTTACACAGTCAGATATTAATTTTATTAATTTTTTATTAATTTTATAACTTCAAACTTGTGTTTTATTAACCAAATGTTCTTTTTAATTGTGTTAATAAACGACTCGTGCTGAAATGATTCGTAGAGTAGCCAGAAATACGTCGACTGCTCTCGCTGGAGATTTGCTCGTCTTATACTGTCAGTTCTAAATTTTACTGCTACATCATATGTTAACCAGGGCGCGGTCAATGTTATTTAAAGCTTTATTTGTACAACAGCTCTAAGTGTACATCCGGTGCTAAATCCGGCGTCTTCTCCCACTGTCAGTTTATATGTTTAGAGCCTGAAAATGATTGAAACAATGATGAGAGGATGACAGAGCTCATAAAAGCGTTTATTCCACTCAAAAAGAGTGTTTCACTTGTGGCATCATTTAATTCCTCAAAACTTCAGCAGCTTTCTGTTCTGACTCTGAAGTTTTCCTGCAGTAGTATCAGATTCATGTCCTCTGTTTAGAGGGAGCATCCTCAAATGAGGACTCGGCCTTCAAGGGCCCAGAGGTGGACATAGGGAATGAGGAGAATGCCTTGGAATTCCCTGTGTTCTAGCTCCAGCCCATCAGGTGATTCAGCCTACAGGTAATACTCAGGTTTGAGGCATGAGGTTTTTCTGTCTGCCTCACCTCACATCCCTGAGGTCCAGGCTCCTGCTCCTCAACACCATCCCACACTGACAAAAGCTGAATTCAATTTATTTCTCCAGCTCCATTTTATGCAGTCCTTCATGTGTCATTCTTTGGTGGTAACAACACAAGCTGACACTAGGAGGCAGAGTGTTCATATAGTATCACCAAACAGGACACTGGTGATTTTTCTGGTTGATCAATCTGTTACAGAAGGTTATTCACATAAAACCTTTTTTTAAATTCTCTGATATGCATACAAAATAATTAAATGTCTTTGTCATTCACACTTTCATAAAAACAGTCACACACCAACAGCTGCAAATATAGTATCATCCAAAATGCCAACCTGCCTCTGCTTCATCTTTTTGTGACACTTTGGCCTCTTTCCACTTGCACCTACTTGGCTTGACTATAGTCTATTCAGTTATTAAAGTTTTCCATTAGGTAGTATCTGGTATCAGTTCCTTTTTTATTGCCTATTCAGATGGGGATACAAGTGAAAATAATCAAGAAAATGTGACATCAATAGCTTACATGCCACTGATCAGCAAGGGAGTGATGTCAATGGATGAGCTCTTTGGCAAGTGTCAAAGTTGCCATTTTTTAACCCTTTAGCGTTCCGGTCAACCAATTGGTAGAGCACATTTTCAGGCCCTATATCTAACTGAGGCTTTCACTGAAATTGACCTACCTTGTTCAGTCTTTTCTACCAATTAGTTTACATCTGTAATGCCAAAAAAATCCACCAGAAGGCACTGTGAATAAAAACTGTTGGCTCTTCTTATACCTCTCCCAACCAGGAAGTCAGAAACAAAAACAACATATTTTGAGTGTTTCTGATGAAACATAGGTAGGAAGATATAATTTGTTGATGTATGATAGTGTTAGAGGACTTACTAAAAAGATGGATGTCACTTGACAGCATTAAAAACAGTGAAATTAAATGTTGAATAATTTATTTAAAAAGTGGTCAACCAAACAGTTGATTTGTCCCTTTATAGTGCTAATGCTAACATAACCTAAATGTTATTAAAATTGATTATTTGCCATAAAATCAGACCACTAGACCCATTTTGTTTATCCATTGCTATTGATAAATCACATTAAGTGTTAGCACAGCAAGAATATGCTGAAATAATTTCCTCAGTAAGTCATTTTTGTAACTTTCTGAGTTAATATTAGTAAATATTGTAAAAATCAACAATAACATGTGGAAATCACAAATATCACAACTGATTACCTTTTAACCAAATTACAGTAGCTGGTAAATTAATATTACTAAGTTTTCAAAATTATAATTTCATGTTGAACAAGTCGCTAAACAATTATATGGCTAAAAATCACATGGTCCTGTGGCATGATACTCACATGGGCGATCGTGGCTCAAGAGTTGGGAGATTGCCTTGTAATTCGAAGGTTGCCAGTTCGAGCCCCGACTTGGACAGTTTTGGTCGTTGTCTCCTTGGGCACTTCACCCATTGCCTCCTGGTGGTGGTCAGAGGGCCCGGTGGC
>NW_005189544.1:5036-6847 GCF_000239375.1 Pundamilia nyererei
TAAACAATGCCTGTGGGTTCATGCCTCTTTCATCGGTCAAACGGTGGAGCAAAGTGTCCAATGCAAAGATCACCATTCCATGCCCATCACTCATCCCTGTATATAATTAGCAAGTGGGAGGAATTAAACTTTCTGATATGCTATTACACCTGTATAAGACAAGTTATAAGTTACAAGTTAAGGAGATGGCATATTCCACTTTTCTGATACATCCTTGACTTGAACCTGGTCCACAAGAGGGACTGTGCTCTACTGGACCAGAAACCGATGGCTCTCAAAAGGGTTCCACCTGGCTGTGTTTGAACCAAGTTAACAGTTAAACAAAACTGATGTTGCACAGTAGCTTTCAATCAGAAGTGGCCTGAATGTGAGTATTTTGTGCTGTAGCACATTTTTCACATTTGCAGATGAAAAAACTATGTATTTTGTTGTTTGATATAATACTTTCCTTTGATGGAATGAAAACAGCAATGTTCACTGGCATGCTACTAGAAATAAACTGTATCCAATGCCCTGGATAGATTTTATTATTAATTTAATTATAATTTGGCCCTTTATTTGATTTTTTTCAACTGTATTATCTAATGTACTTGTATTTGCTTGACATTTCATACTTTTACCATAAAGGGACATTTCAACCGTTTGGTACAGATCAATATTTTAAAAACTACAGGTTCTATTGAAAAAAAATATTGATTGTGGTTATTACTCACCCAAATCAATAAGAAATGTAAACAAAAAAAACTTTCCATTGCTTTTTTCTTGGTGAGGACCTCAAAGGGTTAAGCCAATAGTTTTTTCAATTTGAGAGACTTCATATTTGAAAATATAAGACCTCATATGTTCAACCAGTGTCCGTACTTCAGGAAGCAGAGGGTAGGTTTTGGCAGAAAGGATTTTACTCCACACTGTGGAAGGAGAGTCAGTCTTACAGCTGTCAGGGGAGGAGGTGGAGGAGGGGCAGATATCAGAGCAGGAAGTTGAAACCTTAGTTGCAAAAGAGACAGTGTGACAGCAGCTAGTGTCCATATTAAAAACTGTTTAATGCACTCTGACAATTTCAGGCATTACAATATCTAGAAGGGGAAATAAGAACTTTTTCAGTAGAATTCACACACAAACACACACCAGCTAAAAGTTGTATTTCTTCTTTTATTCTGTCGATATATATAATTAATAATACATCTACTAAACATACTACTATGCATGGTTACCAAATGGAAAACATTTAACATGGTATAAAATAAAAACGGTTGAGTAGTTCAATTTATTCATTTGTTGTGGTAATATTGGTGGTACAAGGTTCAGTTGTGCATGAATGGCATTCGGGTGACAGGAAATCTTACTCTAAACATTCCCATATGGAAAAGATATATATAAATTTTATAAAGTTTGTATCTGTCTTGTGTGAAACTTACACACTAAAACTAACAAACAAAAGAAACCCAACTATACATAAAATAATTACACCATAAAGATGCTTTGTTTAGTGGTTTATTTTATTGCAACCTGTAATTTATTGCAGTTTGTTTATTTGTTTAATTGTTTAGAAAGGTTTTGAGGTGTGAAATAAACTGCAATGGAGGTTGAAACAAAATATGGGTGTGTGTGGTGTAGTTGGAGGATGTGTTTGTGCGGGGGGTAGTGAAGATTTTCTTATAAGACGAAGGGAGGGCCTAACAAAAAAGGTTTGGGAACCAGTGCTCTAAACATTTAGTGCAATAAACTTGGTTGAGGAGGAAATAATCAATCATGTGTGAGAAACATAAATACTGATAACAGGGCAAATTTACAGGAAACTAATATGTGGC
>NW_005189545.1:0-6843 GCF_000239375.1 Pundamilia nyererei
GCAAACTCTCTGCAACTTCCTGTCAGCCTGCAACTTATTCTTTCTAAAACACACACACTGTTTGAACCTCTGAATACAATATCAATGCTGCAGATTCTAATATTAATGCAATGGTAATGATGATGATTATTTAACAATAGCAGTAAAATAATTTCCCTGCTCCACACTCCCTCTCTCGACCTCTGGAACACCAGAGGTCGCAATACAGCCGTCATCTGAGCAGCATCACTGACTTTCAGCTTGTGGATATATGACTGACTTTAATTATCCATAAAATCATCACATTCTCTGTAAGATTAAAGTCAACTATTGAACGCCTTATATTTTGAAGTAAAGGCTTTAAAACCAAGTTAGTACAAACATAGCTAATGTCACATAACTTTCCTGACATGTGGCCAACAGTAATGTTTTATTGTTCTTCATTATAAAAACATTTGAGCATAAATAAGTGACATAATATTCAGTACTTACTTCTGAAAGTTTACTCTTCGGCGGCTCCGCTTCTGCCTTTTTTTTCGGCAAAATTATCCACACCACCGCCGCACTATGAAATCTGGGATATGTTGGGCCATGAAAGCTACACCGACCCATCCTTAAAATTCAGGGAAATTAAGGACGCATTTCAGGGCCACATTTCGAGCAGCCTTTGAATTGGGACAGCCTTTGTCGTGTCGCTGTGACGTAATCAGCCTTAAAATGCGGCCTTTAAGGCTGCAGACCCTGACCCTGGGATACAGCCCAAAATCCGGTCATTGGTACTTCCTGGTGTTACGGATTCAAATATTGGGGATGGACACAAGAGGAAAAACCAAAATAACAACACTGGTCCGGCCGGGTTGAGTCAAACGATGATTTTAATGATCACACGCGTGGGAGATGGACACCGTACGCAGACAGCATCAGATCTCAAAATGGTGGAGCATTGATCAAACTCTTATAGCGTCTAGTGGCCCCCACCTAATCATAAAAGCCTAAACATTGACATTCTTTCTCTCACACAGCGCCTAAGCTACGACCTTGGCTCCCTGTTTATCTGCTTCTGCTGAGATGGGGCAGAAAACCTCTCCAGTATGTTCTGTTCTTTTATAATCAGACCAATAAGGCGATGACTTTCTGCGAACAGTATTTCTTATAACTCAGCAGTATAATGCATCATAAAACAATATCATTCATTCACAATAAATCAGCAGTCTAATGTAATGCAAATCAGTCTAACAAATGTAATAGTTATCACCTTCTTCTAATTCAGAATAATGCAAACTAAAACTACATAATAATTCACAATCTTTAATTAGGGGTCTAACATGGCATAAAATAATATTATAATCCCACACTGGCTTGTGTAGTTACTAGGTAACAAAAGCTCAACACTGCCCCTAGCGTCCTGGAGCACTTCCGTTGTGTTTTGGGGTTTGCAAGTGTTTTGGAGTTTGTATGTGCTTTGTCTCTAGAGGCCACCGTAATATATATACATACATACATACATACATACGGTAACTTTTCATAAGCAAAGCAACGAAGGCCAGACTGTCTCATTTCACAAGCCTCTCACTTCCGCACTTCTCGTACTTCGTAGTACCCGCCGTATGTAGTACGCTAACTGGATTGGCCGCTGGATTGGGAGTCTGAGAGTGAAGTGCTCTAATAGGGTGATATGATACTATAAGGTCATTAAGATAAGATGGGGCCTGATTATTTAAGACCTTGTGTGTGAGGAGCAGGATGTTTAAATTAAATTCTGGATTTAACAGGAAGCCAATGAAGAGAATGATACTCAGTTTTATCTATGAAGTCAGATGACACACACCAGTTAGCTAAATTATGGGAATTTCTTGAAGACATAAAGACCTGGATGACCTCAAATTTATTGCTTCTAAATTCAGATAAAAACTGAGGTCATTGTACTCGGCCCTGAAAAGAAATATGGTATCAAACCAGAAACTTACACTTGTTGGGATTACCTTGGCATCCAGTAACACCGTGAGGGTCTTCGAGTCATTTTTGACCAGGATATGTCCTTCAATGCACATATTAAACAAATATGTAGGACTGCTTTCTAGTATTGCATAAATATTTTTGCTAGGCCCATCAATGCATGCATTTTCTTAATCACTTAATCACTCTTAATCATTAGTGTGTGCGTTGTCACCAAGAAAGAATTTATCGCAAGATTTAGTTTAGTTCACCGCACTGTTTAAACCAGAGTTTCCCAAAGCGTGGGCGCAGAGCCATTGCCAGAGGGGGTGCGGTATGAATAAAAATTAAAAATTAAAAAAAAAGAACACTTGGATACTGCTAACATAATGGACGGTTTTTTGACGGGGCTCCCACACAAACGCAAAGCAGGAGATGAAGCATCGCCAAATATGTTTCCAAACCAACTTCCTTCCAAGTCAAAGATTAGAAAATATGATAAAGCATATCTTGCCTTTGACTGCACGTGCACAAGTGCCAAGGTCTCCCCTGCAGAATTTGTTTTTGCTGCGTCTTGAGCACGCGCTAGGCTCTCCATATCACGGACAAACAGTATCCCACAGTTGTTTATGTTTTTGAACACATTTTGAGAAAAGAGGCATTTTTTGAAAAATGTATTGATTGCAATGTTGAATATTATTACCAGTGTTGGTCAAGTTACTTGAAAAAAGTAATCAGTAACTAATTACTTCCCCCAAAAACTAACAGCGGACGCTAATGTTTTTCACTTTTTATGGAATCAAACTCAAAGTAAGGTCAGTACTTCCACGTTTTAAACGCTGCACGCTCATACTCTCTCCCACACTCAATATATTATCCATTGTTGATCTGCACACAGCTGTTGTCACGAACTTTGCACTTGCTTACGTCATTGTCATGAGACACTCTCACAAAAAAAATAAATAAAATAAAATAATCACGGTTTTAGTAACGCAGCATGCTTACGGGAAAGTAACAGTAATCTAATTACCGTTTTTGTAATAGTAATCCCTTACTTTACTCGTTATTTGAAAAAAGTAATCCGATTACAGTAAGGCGTTACTGCCCATCTTTGATTATTACACAGGGAAAAAAACTACACTTAAAAAAATTACACCTTGAGGGGTACAGTAACTGTGTGTGTATATATCAGCGTGTAAAAACTACAGATAGTAAGATTAACAGCAACAGTACTTTGTCTCTATCCGCTATTGTAGAAATTCATCTTATGTAAACAATAATGTGGCGCACAGTGTGACGGGAAAAAAGGCAAACACCTTTGACGTTGCGTGATGAACTCCCTTTGCCTTGTCCACACGTACAGGCAAAAGCTGAGTTTTTGAAATTCTCCAACCTGGCAGGAGTTTTTAAGAATATCTTAGTTTTTGGTGATTCATGCCACTAACATGCAGGTGAAAGGCCCAAACACATAGAAAAACTGCGTTTTCAAAAATACCCATGTCGGTGTGGACGTAGCATAAAAGAGTTAGTAGTTTATTTTATTGCCGCCTGTAATTTTTTGCCCTTTTATTTGTTTCAATGTTTCGCACGCGCACATCCTCCAACCACACACACCCATATTTTGCTCCATTGCGGTTTATTTCACGCCTCAAACATTTAGTAAACAATTAAGCAAATAAAGTAACCTGCAATAAATTACAGGTAGTAATAAAATGAACTACTAACTTTTTTACGGTACGTCCATGTAGCCACTAAGACTGGTGGACCTAAATCTTCACCACCACGTCTGTATACATACAAGCGAAAAGGGGAGTGAGTGACAGTGGCGTGTCCAGCGGGGTGGCCTGGGGGGGGCACAGGCCACTCCCCCAACCAGACTGGCCACCCCAGGTGCCATCCCAAAGGCAAAACAATAAAATTCAATCAAATATACGATTATGTTTTCACGGTGAAGCTCAGATATCTGAGTGTAAGTGAATGCAGCATCGGCTTCTGCGCTATGTGCATCACGTTAGCAAAGGTAGGAGAGCCAAGCACGAAAGATCAGGCAAGTCAGGCAGCAGTTCGTTCAACACACGTGCGGGCTTGCACGCGTTCCTTTTTCTCCTGCTCACCTTTCGTGTGTCGCTTCTTTTTGTCTCTGCGCTCACTATCCCCTTTAACAGGTCAACCTGGCAGCTGATAGGCCACCTTGGGGAACGCCCCCACCTCACAGGTGCCTAAAATTGTCTGTTTAGTCCACAGTGGATTAAAGGAATATGGTACAACATTAACACACATAATATAAATATGGGGATAAAACCATGCAGTATAAATATCAATAAACAAACATGCAATATAAATATCACAATAAAATCATACAAATATAATCAACACTATGTACCAATACACAGATTGATAAAACATAAAAACACAAATTTCCACTGTGTGACATCCACACCTACACAGGTATTTTTGAAAATGCAGCTGTTTCGTCCACACGTAAACGGCGTTTGGAATCACCGAAAACGGAGATTTTTTTTAAACTCCTTTTTTTTCGTTTACATGTGGACGAGGAATACAGAGTTGGTCACACAACGTCAAAGGTATGTGCCTTTTTCACGTCACGCTGTGCGCCACGTTATTGTTTACATGAGATGAATTGCAGAATGGCAGATCGAGACAAAATACTGTTAATCTGACTATCTGCAGGTTTTACAAGTTTACATTTACACATGCAGTTATTGTCCCTCCATTTACAAAAGCAGAGGCGTCACGGTGTGATTATTTTACATGTCGTTTTTTTTTTCATGTGTAATAATATTCAACATTGCTATCAATACATTTTTCAAAAAATGCCTCTTTGCGCAAAATGGGGTTAAAAACATCAACAGCTGTGGGATACTGTTTGTCTGTGATTTGGAGAGCCCAGCGCTGTTCCCGACACAGGGGAAACCAATTCTGCAGGGGAGACCTACCTTTGCACTTGTGCAGGTGAAGCCAAAGGGAAGACATGCTTCACCATATTTTCTAGTCTTTGGCTTAGAATGAAGTTTGGAAACATATTCAGCGATGCTTCATCTCCTACTTTGCGTTTCTGTGGGCGCCCCGTGCTAGCAGTGTCCAAGCGTTTTGTCTCCCCCCCCCTGCAATGGCTCTGCGCCCCCTATAGGGGGCGGGCCCCACACTTTGGGAAGGTCTGTCCTAATGTAAGATGAGGTTTGCAAATGTTTCCAAGTCTCCCTTCTCAGTCTGTCTGAGAAATCTTCTGCCCGGGTGGAGAGAGGAACTGGAAGCAGCATTTTTTTGTCCTTATGTTATCACATGCAGTTGATAAGCTAAATGTAACTGTGTGTGTTTGTGTTCAGACTTTAAACCAGAGCCAGACGTCGTCTACTCTTCACTGAAGTAGTCCACCAGTCCAACCACAGACGTCCAGCTGCTCTCTAACTGGTTCACCTTGGACCAGAGGACATCCACATGTTCAAAATTATTATTCGTTTTATGTATTTTTTCACTTAATTATACTAAAAAATAGGAAAGATCAAATTTTAACTAGAACTTTAAAAGCTTATTTTCCTTCAAAATCAACAGTGGGAAAATATGTTAACATTCTTTATGTTCTCATTAACTTTACTGTTTTATATGTGGTTTCTCTATAGAATTAAAACACTTTTTTCTCCCTTGTTTTTCTCGTTTGGTTCTGTGGGTTTCACTTAAGTGTCAGATGGAAAGTTCATCAGTTTCGATTTGGTTGTGGCTAACGAATACATGTCTCTGTTCATCACAGGAAAAGAAAAAAAGAAACATTAACCCAAAATAGCATCAACATTTCAGTATCTAAACCACATAGAAAAAGGTTCCATACTGAGTGTCTGTCTTTATTTCCTTTTTCACACAGAAACCAAGAAACCAACCTTTTTTTTCTTTTTCTTTTTGTAGTCCAAACTCAAAATGTGGGGTTGGTCTGCTGGTCAGCTAAGTAAAACATTCTAGATGTATTTGATCAAAACTGTGTAAGTATAGATTTGAGTAAACCTGGTTCAGATCATTGTTTAACTGTGTATTTTTGTATTTCTTTTTTACTAAGGATCATTGTGGCAGGGTGTGGTTTCTCGCTCATCTGCAGAGGAGGGGTGGAACAGTGGGTTCAGTATGTGGTGTCAGGGGAGACTGGCTCAGACACCTCTGATCATGTCTCCCCTTTTGGAGAACAGGACCGGAGAGGAGAGCTGTGTGTGGTGCTGAGTTAAGAAGCTAATAGCTGAACAGTTCGAAGCACTAAATAACACTTAGTTGCAACACGTAACGCTGTGTGCGTGGGTCTATTATTATTGCTCATCCCTCAGGGAAATATTGTCAGTGTCTCACTAAAAGGTGAACTGCTTAAGTAGTGTTCAGCAGTGTCTGATAAACTACAAACTCATGAATATGCCGCCTGGACTTCTTTTTGTACCATTTTTCCAGTGCTGTACCAAAAAGTAACTGTCTGTCAAAAACTAATTGCCATCCACGAGAACACGTATTGCTATAGTGCCCAGTTATACATGAATATAGTTACGCATTCCAGGACCAAACAGCCACTATGTGCAGACAGCCACAAACTGTCCTTCCTATTTGGTAGAAGTATATCTTTAGTGAATTATAACGATTCTTGTGACCGAATGACCACGCTTGTTGTCAAAAGGTCATTGGCAGTATATGACACATTGACGAATGACAATAGAAAACACGATATTGTAATTAATGATGTCTACAGCTTTAGTGTGTCTACTAGTGATGGCCAAATGAAGCTTTCTGAAGCATTGAAGCTTGTATTGAAAAACGGTTCATTACTCGAAGCTTTTCAACACAGTCCTCTCTGGTGACATCTGGTGGCCAAAAATATGAAGAGCAGCTTGAATCCACAAAATAAAACCAACTGCTTCATTAAGATTGCCCACTCTACAG
>NW_005189546.1:0-6839 GCF_000239375.1 Pundamilia nyererei
TTCCAGGCTGACTACAGGTGAGGTTGTGGGGGTGGGAGTAGACACTGTGGTGTCGAATCTGGTGTTGAAAAACAGATTCAACTCATTGGCTCTATTCTCACCTCCCTCAGCTCCCCTGCTGTTGGTTGGCCTGAATCCAGTGATGGTCTTCATGCCCCTCCACACCTCTCTCATGCTGTTCTGCTGGAGTTTCCACTCCAGCTTCCTCCTGTAATTGTCCTTAGCCTCTCTGATCTTGTCCTTTAGTAACACCTGGACCTTCCTCACCTCCTCTTTGTTGCCCCCTCTGAAAGCCCTCTTCTTGTTGTTGAGGAGGGCTTTGATGTCCTTAGTCCTTATAATCTCTGTAATGAAATATTGTGGTCAGTAGTACTGTAGACTGCATTGAGGTCTAGCAGGACAAGCATATAAGCACAGAAATGAGTCTCAGAGAAGATCCTTTGCAACATTCAGTAGTGCTTTTTCTCCCCTGGTTATTAAAAATGCAGAATTTGACTAAATGAAGTTTATTAATTCCCTTGAAAACTCATTCCCAGGCAGATTGATGTACATCCACCATGACATCCACAAATGTGATTAAAAATTGATCACTGTGTTCACAAAAAATCTTAAAACCATTTAATGACATCCTGATTGCTTCATAATGATGTCTACAGAGACAAAATCATTTGGGTTCATTTATAATCTAATTTTATGATATACAATTTTAATTTTATTTTAAAATTCTACTGTTGTTTATTACAACTATTAGAACTTTACGACATCCATTTATCATTGTAGGGTCGACCTAACAATATCAGCTGACTTGTGTTGTGGCATTATGTAAATAAAAACTGAATAAAACTGACGACCTTTAAGGGTGATTTGTTTAACTATTATATTTGCTCTTAGTAGTTATGTGTCAGTTGTAAAACCTGATAAAACATAACTTAATTCTGGTGGTAGACAAGTGGCGTAAATACGTGGTAATGTTTTGGTGAATTATAGAGGTAAACTGGTGAACTATGCAGGGTTTTCACTCAGGAGAATCCATTGGTCAAACCTTGGATTCAGGAGGGATGCGCTCGTTTTAGATGTGCTGGTGCACAATGGACCTGCTCTTTATGCTCTTGAGTATATTTGAGGCTGCATCGGAGTTTGTGCTGTTCACATGTGCTTTGTGAACTCTGAGAAGGCATGTGACCATGCACCATCCTGTGGGAGGGGCTCTGGTATATCTGGCACGTTGCTTTGAGCCTTTAGGTCCTTGTAGCTCACAGTGAGAGCTTGGTCTGCTTTGCTGGGTAATATAGTTCTGTTGGCTTCATCGGGTGTTGGTCTCCTCTTCCTCCTAGTTCATTAGAATGAAGCAGCGAGAAATGAATTAGCACCTCCAAGTCTGAGGCCATGGTTCTCAGCCAGAAAAGGGTGAAGTGCCCACTCTGGGTCTGTGGAGGAGTGTAGGTATCAGTCACGAATGAGGGGAGCTGAAGATTGACAAATGGATTGGGGCTGCATCTGCAGTGATACAGATGCTATACATAACAATCTGTTGTACTGAAGCAAAAACTGAGCATAAAAGGGTAGCTGCTGATTTACCGGCCAGTCTATGTCCCTACTCCCACCTATGGTCATGAGGGAATGAGGTAATGACTGGAAGAATGAGACTGCAGATACAAGCAGCAGAAATGAGCTGTCTCTGAAGAGTGGCCGATCTCTCCCTTAGGGATTGGGTGGGAGTTTCAGTCATTCAGGAGGAACTCAGAGTACAGCGACTTCTCCTCTCCACTCAAAGGAGCCACACATGCCACACAGTTCTTCTTGGCTCATTTGGGAACACTTTGTTGTTCCCCCTAATGAGCTGAAGGAGGTGGGTGAGGTGCGGAAAGTCTCGGCTTCTCTGCTTAGGCTGCTGCCCCCGTGATCCCGGTCAGAATATGTTTCAGAGGATGGACGGATGTATAAATGTGTGGATAGATATTTTCACTCACAAAGGTAATGGCTTTGTTGGCGTAGGGATAGAGCACACTGACTAATCATATCTGTCTCCCTATACTGCAGCAGCCCACACACTAGCAGCAGTATCACATTATATTTAGCACTTTAATACACACAGAGCCAGGCAAGATATAGACAGCACACTCATAAACAGCTTGATATTAAAAATCTCTCCTCCTTTCTATGTAAATAATCTCATCTTCCTCCTCCTCTACTCTCCCCCCTCCATGTAAATATCCAAAGCTCTTCCTTTCCTTCCATATAAATAACTCCTCTATTAAAAGGCTCATGCTGTCACTCCCTCTCTGTCCCTCTTCCTACTGGGTGCTAATAAAGATTGGAACAGGGCTGGTTATTTATCCACATTGTATTAAAAATATTCATAGCTCAGAAAAGCTGTTATGGATGTATATATGGCTTTATCACAAACTGTGGGTGCTGTATGCTGAGCCTCGATGCACATGATACAAATGGCATGTTTAAAATACTGGTGGCAAAAATAAGCCAAACAAGGATAAGTGTGATACTTTCACTTTTGACATAATTATCAAAGAGATGCATCAAATGTGAAGTTTATGTCACAGACTTAAAGGCAAGCACAGCCTTACACATATACACACATACAGTCAGTAATCAGATTTGTTGCAGGAACCATATTAATTCATTAGTTCATGAGTTGCATCCTTCCATCATTCATGGCATTAATAAGAGGCCTGTTCAGCTAAATCAACTTGCAGCTATAGTTCACTTTCTATTAAGAACCTTCTTAGCAGAAATATGTCTGTAGCTCAAGTCTCCAGAACTGCTGACAAAGTAAACACGGCTTCTGAACTTGGAAAGCGTCAGAAGTCAAAGGAGGTTTTCTGAGTGTCAAATTATGGCTAGACTGAAGGTTTCTAAGGAAGCAGCGCTCGGCAATCTAAACCACTTTTAGGAAACTGGATCAAGTCGGATACAAAGTGCAATCACACAGATCAAAAGAGAGCACACCATCAGAAAATCAATGCATAAAGCTTTGCCACTTCAGAAAAATGACTTCATCACGACAGAGAATTTTCTGAATACAAAATAAAAGGCACATTTCAGCTAAAGTCCTATCAATACTTGGCTGTCTAGCAAGGGTCTTAGAGGAGGAGTAGCATCTCCACTCCAGCTCTCAGGAGGGGAAACAAGTGCAAATGCTCAGAGTGAGGTGAAACACAGCAATATTTCAAAGTGACAAGTGAGGAAATGTTTCTAGTTAGCATTTAATGCTTCGGGGGCTCCAGAATGAGGCCATCCCCATAGACACCCAAGTTAAAATGCCCAACTTTAGTGACCAAAGGTGGTTTTGTGTCTCTATATTTAAAGCCTTTACAACACTGGTGGAAATTTCCAGAACTCTTGGTCATTTTGATCAAAAACATAGGAAAACATGAGTCTCTGAACTGGATCTCTCAGGCATATCTGCAGTGTCAGCACCTTTTGCAGCATTTTTTTTTATCATATTATCTCACAAATCATACTGCTTGCCTTGTGGTACAGCCCATGTTATCAGAATACTCTACAGGATGTGGGTATGTGGGTTGCGAACATACAATCTGTGGATACAGCCCACTAACCAAGCACTGACAGCGCTGCCAGTGCTTGGTTAGGAGAGAAATATTTCATTCTCTTGTCCAGGTACGGTCTTTTACTCTCTTAAACTCTTATTCCTCGACCCCTGCTTTGAATCTTAGTCCAGGAGGATATTGGACCCCAAACTAATCTCGAAGCTTTAAAGAAATTACTGAAGACCAAAGAAGAGCAAGAAGTGCTGGCTGACAAGGACCTTCCTCCACAGCCACTAAACATTAATGGCACACTTGAAGACTGACAAAGACAAACACTGCTGCACTGCTAGCCGTTTATAAGAGTTCCACTCATCCATCTTTGCTGCTAATTTAATACACAGTTGTGGGAGGAATGCTGTCATAAGACCAGTATATGTCACAGGATAGCCTGTGTTAGAAGTTTAGATAATCCGAAATTAAAGGATTTTTATTCTCTGAGTACTGAATAGTGGAGATGAGGCAACACTTGTATTATTGACACTGGTGTCCACAAACCAAACCCCCGACAAACTGAGATGTGTTTGTTTAAATGCTGATATTACTGTTAGACATAGAACTGGAATATAAATTCAACATGTGTCCTTGTTCTTGTTCCATGAAATGCAATGTTTGCATGTTCAAAGGAAATGACAAATGCAAAAAAAATTTACCTTTGTCTGTGAGAGCTGGCTGCACACAGCGCTGTCATGTTTTACAGCAAAGGCTCAGTGAATCTGCTTTGATCCTCTGTGGAAGGCAGAGTGTCCCACTGAGAGGCAGGGTGGTGGTCTGCCTAAGACTGGCTGAGTGTGTGTGCTGCAATATTACATTAAAAATGGCATGGAGCCCCCCCTCTAGCACACAGTGTAGTTATCCTGTGGCACACACGCACACACACACACACACACACACACACACACACACACACACACACACATCCAGAAAATTTTACATGGTTTTTCAATATTATGACTTATTTATAGATGTTATCATGACTCAAGTTCAAAGGCAGGACAAAATATGGAGACCAAAAAGTTCATATGAAATCGGATCATCAGTGATGTGAGTAGTGTGTAGATGTGGATATGTACTATTTAAATAAATCGAACAATAAATAAAATTCAAAGAAACCCAAATGACCTGAAGCCGACAGACTGATAGCTGAGGTCCACATACATCACTCAGGTGACAAACGTTGTTATCAATGAGCCACTCCCTTAGACCAAGTGAACACCAAACTGCAGAGGTGAATTTAGAGGCTTCACAGTGTCCAGTTTTTCATCTTATATGTAGGGAATCTGTAATGTATTTGTTTGTTTTTTTTCAGCCCTGAGAGTCAGATAATTTGTTTTGTGTTTAAGATTAAAGTCAGAGGTGTGATCACTTTTACAGGTGTGCTGACATGTTCACCTATTGGGTTCGACTTAGTGTATAAGTCGTGTGGAGTCGTGTGGAGTATTATAAATGGACTTATCCAACTAATATGACCTGTTGTAAAGCAGCTGCAGCCAAACTGAGAAGCTGGTGCTCATTATTTGTATTTTATGAGTATTTTAGCAGTAACTTGCAGTAATTTGCACTACTTTGCACAGTAAATTTTATGGATGATGGTTGTCAATCAACCTAGCTGGAACTAGCTAATCAGTTAGCGATCCAGCCTGTTGTTCCAATAAGATCACCACTGACATGAAAAACAAACACGGGGGCCTCGAAACTCAAATGTTTGGTTAGTTCTGGGCTCAAGACCAAAGCCTGTTTCAGAACACAGTGTATGATTTTAAAGAAATACTATTTATAAATAAATAGTATATATTTATATATTAAAATTGTTAATGCAGTTTTGACAACTTTATGATCCAGTCTAATAAAGATGATGTTTTTTGTTATTGGAGCTTTTTCATTACCATACAGTTTTTGTCCTATTTTATGATGTATTTGTTGTTTTATTATATTTTATTTACCCTTTAATTTATTTCTGTAATTCGAGTTTTTTCTAAATCTTATTTGCAATATTCTTATCCCAGTTTTTGGTCATTGTTATGGATTACAGCTGCTTACTTTGCACGTTACATCATGACCTCAAATTTCATATCAGAATCTTAATCAGTCAGACAGTGACTGAAGCTTCACGATGCTGGGACACAGTGACATTTTAAAAACTTAATGTAAATGCAATCTGCACATGAGTGTATGAATGTAAAGGCGAGCAGAGATTCATGTCTGTTTAGAAAACAAGGACCACAGGAGGAGACTCAGTAGTGTACCACCACTGTTCCTGCTGCATGCACTTGTATTGTGTGCAGTTTTGAGTACTGACTACCGACTGAGTGTGTGGGGAGAAGATGCTGTCCTAACACAACCTGCTGAAGTTTGACTTTGGAAGTTACTTTGACTGTTGCAGTGGTTGAAGCTCCTCAGGAAAGAACGCCAAATTGTGGCAAATGTGTGCAGCTCAAGGACTGAATATGAGTAGTTGCTCACTTTGAAGTAGATATTCCATTTTTTCTGATGGTTTGTATCCAGGCTGCTCCCAGCTCCGAGTGTTTGGATCTCATCACATGACATGACCTGTGATGGAAGATCCAGTTCTGAGAGTGTTTTATCTTCTCTGTACCTCGGAGGACGGCAGCATCAGTATGATACTGTAATGAACAGCTGCAGAGACGACTTGTTAAGCTTCAGCACAGTTCGGTGACGGATCTTGGTGTCGGTGGTGTGATGTATGTAAGGGTTGTGTGTTCAGGCAGAGACAGATGAGGAGGAGGAATGCATCCCGGATACACCATTACATACACGCATGCTTCACTGCCTCCTACACTTGAATTGCTAATAACGCTAATTATAGCACATATGTGTAATATAATTGCTGCACTGACAGCGATAGATTAACATTGGTCCTGTGTCTGGCTTTCGGCATGGTGCTCTTGCTGTGTTATACAGTATTTAGACACAGCTTTATGACAGTCAAGCATCAGTGGATTTCAGATCACCCCCCCCCCCCCTTTACAAATAAAATGCAGACGGCTCGCTGTGTTTCAAGCTTAAATGCAAGCTTGAAACATGTGTTTTCCCCTGAACTTTACTAAGTGCTTAGAAGTCGTGATGTTCACTACTCATTAACAAAAGATTGTAGCTGTCTTACAGAATCTCATAAGCATAGCACCTGTAGTAATCAAATCAAATCAAATCACTTTTATTGTCACATCACATGTGCAGGTACATTGGTACAGCACATGTGAGTGAAATTCTTGTGTGCGAGCTTCACAAGCAACAGAGTTGTGCAAAATACAA
>NW_005189547.1:0-1157 GCF_000239375.1 Pundamilia nyererei
CAGCAGACATACTGGCACAAATCCACTTTAGAAAAATGATGAGTAGATGAGGAGCTAATATACACACATATTACTCACTCACTGAAAAACCAAAATTGTCTAAATGTGGGACATAATACAGATACATTTGGAACAGTATTTTAAAAAGTTGGCCACATTAATGGATGGAAAATCTCTTTACACACTCCAACACAAGATCAAACCACCCTAACTCACACTCACACTGACTTGTGCAAATGCATGGAAACACAGTATGTGCTGCTTTCACTCTGTGTTCTTCTCAGACTTTAACTTTCTTTACTGCTGAGCAGTTCAGTACAGACACACACAGACAAACACACACATACGCAGACATGTACTTTCCTTCCCTCTCTGTCTCTTGTTTCTTTTGGAAATCTCTTGGAACAATCCAAGTTTTGCTTTTAAAAAAGGTTATTTTAGCCAAAAGGGCCTCATATTAAAAACTGAGAGATGGTTGGTTTTTTTTCTCTCTTTTTGTTAGATAACTCAGCCTGAAGCGTTTAAATAACTGAACATGAAGTTCAAAGACAGATAAAATTAGCAAATGCAGTAGCTGTATGTTTTAACTGTAATAGCAATTAAAATGTCTGGTAATCTCTTTATGTTGGAATATAACCTTCCATATCACAGATTTCTATAGCTGTGTTCCAACACTGAAATGAAATACACAAGCAATCGTGGAGGGTCATAATTTAGACATTTGTTGGCTCATCCAGCTGAAAGACCAATGAGCTTATGGCTAGACATCTGTCATCCGTCTGTTCACTGCATTTTCACAAGATGTGCTTCTCCTCCTGCCGTATTGGGCAGAATGTAGTCAAACTTACACATATGATCAACTAAACCACACCTTCCCAAAGTGTGGGGCCCACCCCCTAGGGGGGGCGCAGAGCCATTGCAGGGGGGGGGTGGTATGAAAAGGGAAAAAAAACAAACAAAAATAAACAACAGTTGGACACTGCTAGCACGAGGCTCCCACACAAACGCAAAGCGGGAGGTGAAGCATCGCTGAATATGTTTCCAAACCAACTTCCTTCCAACCCAAAGACTAGAAAATATGGTGAAGCATATCTTCTCTTTGGTTTCACCTGCACAAGTGCCGAGGTAGGTCTCCCCTGCAGAATTGGTTTCCCCTG
>NW_005189547.1:3165-4320 GCF_000239375.1 Pundamilia nyererei
ATCTGTTGCCAGTTTTGCTTAAACCTTTATTGCCTGTGTCACATTGAAGAAATTATGCAAGCAGACTTTGTTTGAATAAAACCAGCTGAATCCCTTGTAGAAAGAAAAATCAGTCATCAAACTTTCAGCGCTTCTTTAATATTCTTTCACGGCTATTTTTCCTTTTCTTTCTTTCTTTTTTTTTGCAGGAGAAGATAAATGATTATAATAAATGTGCGTGGTGCCACCCTCCGGTAATACTGCATTAGTTGTAAGATGGTATAAATTAGATAATTAGGAAATTGAAGCAAACCAGTGTTCATGTGAAATGGCAAAAAGGGGAACACATTAGAGTGGGTAATGGTAGCTGCAGCAAATGCTCATTAGTGCTACACATAATCCCTTATTGTCCCAGTTAAAACTCCCACAAATACACACTCATGTACGCAGGAGTCAGCAGTCAAATGTCAGTCATTTCTATTATATAGAAGCATGGAGAAAGGCAGCTGCACTTGCTATCATGACAGACAGCTCAGGAAATAGCTAGCAGTCCTGGACACACACGCACAGACGCACACTGTTGGCTGCAGTCTTGTCAATATACAACAGCTGGGCACAGCTTAAATCAGAAACACAAGTGTGAAAGCATGCAGCCACAATAGTCTGTGTGAGTGTTTCTGCAGAACCCCAGCAACAGTGTCTAATGAACCTGCTGGTTACACATTTTGTGATGTTGTATGTACATTTTTACAGAGCTTGTTTATTTGTTTTTATTTTTTTTAAATGCCTTATACGATGGAAACGTTCTTTTTTTCTCATAGTCCATTGCATGAAACATCCAAAGTTTTGACACTGGAAATTTTAATACGTATTTTTTTGGGCTTTTTTGGACTTACATTAGTCAGCTCAGGGAAAATATAGACTACATATGGATTTACTACATAGCTGCTAGTTTCAGGTCATCTTATTATAATATACAAAATCTGACTGTGTTTGTTTCGTTGTCTGCCAACTCCTCTTGCACAATCAGGAGCTGAGCAGCCAAACTTGGTACACAAGTACATCGTAGACTCCCGATGCTTCTTATTGATATCATATATTATGCCATCATCATGTTGACTAGAAACCTCCTAACAAATGGCTAAAATTACTTGTTTTTAGCTGTTCTTTACTCAC
>NW_005189547.1:5264-6839 GCF_000239375.1 Pundamilia nyererei
CAAAAAACATATTCTAAATCAAATTTGTTGCAATACACTGGTCTGTCTGCTAGCTACTGCTATGTCTGAGTGATTACATAAACAAAGCGTTCACCTTTTTTTGAATACTTGGATTGAAGCACCCTTTCATGGTGGTGCGACTGATTCTAACTGGCAGCATTTGCTTTTCATCAGAACGTCAATCGTCTTTCTCATTCCTTTTCTTTCTACTATTCTTTTTTTGTCATCAATATAAAAACGTTCAAGTAAGTCATGTCATATTTTATGTGTCAACTTAATGCTGTGTCTGTTTTCCTTAACTTAAAGTATTTAAAGTATTTGTGGTCAAACTACACAGGAAACTGTTAATGTGGTAATAATTACTAAGAAGAAGATGAGCATAACAAAAGAAAGAAATAAGTAAACAAAGGGAAACGTAGGACAGGAGAAGCTTGGGAGAAAGTAGCAAGAGGACAAAATAGAGCAATAAAAAAAAGTAAGAAAAAAAGACAGCTGTTAGGGAAGGAACTGATGGGAAAAAGACACATACTGAAGACATTGCACTGTGTGTTGGTTAGCGTTAATCAGGGTGAGCGAGAGCCTCGCGGGCTGCGCTTGATGGGAATTGACATGCAATCAGCTGAAATAATGATTGGGATCTGACACAGGACTGTGGAACTGGGTAGGAGGTGTGTGTGTGTGTGTGTGTGTGTTTGTGTGTGTGTGGTGAAAGAGAGGAGACTGAACACCAGCCAGGACGATGCAGCATCCACAAAAACTGTCTTATTCGGCTTGTTGTACTCGTTTTATATTCACTGTAGAATCACCGCTCACATTTCAACATCACAGACAATAATTGTTCATGAACCAAAGGTCAAAACTAAAGTGCCCCATCGACATTCCTGTGTTCTACAAACAAACGTGTATTTCATAAAAACAGCACAATTATTTGAATTATTGAGTGATTTAAACAGAAAAGTGCAGAGTTAGATTATGAATACCTTCATTTGAATTTTAAAGGCTTCCACATTCTTACAATCTTGATTTTCGGCAACCTTGACTATAAAATATTTTCTTAGGATTTTTCACTTCTTTAGTGTGTGCAACACATGACTGTGAATTTGTTTAAAGGGAACCTATTATCATCATTCATAGCTCCACATCTAGCTTGAAGTCTAAAACTTATCGATGCTGATTTACAGAGTTTTTGGCTCATAGCAATTACTAGTATTTACAATATTGGAATCATTGTCCATTTGTTTATGTAAAGAGCAAGAGAGACAGAGAGATAAATACCATAAAGTACATCAAAAGATGTACGTGGCTCTTCATTCTTGCATCTTTAAATCTGCTCCAAATAGTCACAAAAAAACCTTCATGACAAGAATTGGCACTATTTTTACTTTACTACATTTATATAATATATTCAGAATCATTTTTTTTCTTTTAAAATGTTATCCTATTTCCACAAATATTTTGGCTTGACAGCAAGTTTGTTACACTTAATTGTATAGCATCCAAAATGTTAGAAATCAAAAACCTATAAACAAATGATTAAAGAGAATATTCATACGAATAATATAAATGTACAAATAA